>NC_092205.1:102708215-102747162 GCF_043381705.1 Parasteatoda tepidariorum | reverse complement strand
CATCGATTTTCGTATTTACCTGATTTAAAAGTTGAACGTTGCGATTCTTATTCAGGCCATTTAAATATTGTACATTGCGATTCTTATTTACGAGATTTAAAAAACCAATATCGCGATTTGTATTTACGAGCTTTTAAAACCCTATGTAGCTACGCGAGCTTAAAATCCAATATCGTGATTCGTTTTTGCCGTTGTAATATCTCGCGATTTTAAAATTATGCATCTTGATCTAAAAATTACGCATCATGATTTGTATGTTCGCATTTTTTAAATTCGATGTAGAGTTTCATATTCACGTGATTTAAAAGCCTCATATCGGGATTTATAATCACATGGTTTACAAGTTTAAAAATCGCACTTTTTTTGTCAAATTTTTGTTTATATATATATATTCTTGGATTTCCTCTTTTTTACTTTCTGACTACTCTCATCCCTGTATATATATCATATATATGCACACACAGATACTCCATATTCATTCATAAAAAAACATATCTCATTGCCATAACACATTAGATGATGAGCAGTAATTAAAGACTTAAAAACCATGACACAGGAAGTTTGTTGTGTCCTCTAAATAAGGAAATTGCACAGCTCTGGCACTGATACATTTGGTTCATTAGTACAATGAATCAAATCTGTAATATAATATACATTTAAATAAATATATAATAGCACTAAATTTGGTAGGAAAATAAAATTGCAATACATGTATGTATAAAACTGTACATGAAAATGAAAGGAAGGCATTGCAACAACTGATGAAGTGTTGAAAAGTCTGTAGCAGGCATCACAATCAATAAAATTCATTGAAACATTGTGACATAAGAAGATGTAAAAATTAATTTAATCAATTTCTTAGAAAATTAAAATAACTGTAATCTTTTCCGTAAGAAAGTACAGTAAATCTTTATTTTATAATTAGTGTAAAGAACTGTTATAATATCATGGGTCTGTCTAGGTTTTTCTGAAAGGTACCTATTTTGTGAAAATTTTATGGTAAAAATATAGATTTATCGTTTCTTAAGGGATACAAAAATAAAATTTTAAGAAAAAGTATTTTGTGAAACTACCGTTTTTCCAAAGTTGAATTTGTGAAACTACCGTTTTACCTAAAATTGAATTTGTGAAGGTACCGCTAAACGGTAGTAAATTCGGCCTGGACAGATCCCTGTCTTTCTTTACTCTGTTTTTTTAAATTTAAAATATATAAATATGAAGATGCAGAGTATACTATCATTTCAATTAATGTTATCATAATGCTTTTTTTGATATTTATTGTTGTGTTTTTGTCAGAGAAAATAGTAACTTCGTTAAGTCTTGAAAAATTCTTGAAAAGTCATGAATTTGATGTAGCAGATACCCTGTATATATATCTTTACAAAATATAGTTTGAAAAAATTGAAATTATAAGAAGAGGAATCTAAACTTATGACTAAAAAATAAAAAAAATCCTTTTTAGCAGCTCTAGTTATTATTACAGCATTGTTGCTCCGTTTTAGTTTTTTTTTTAAATAGATACATAAGAAAGAATGGTTTTTAAAGCATCTTAATTTTAAAAGAAACAATCCTTCATTCAGGGGCTCTTTTAACCATCAAGACCTAGGGATATTGCCCCGATATATAAGTTTTCTTTTGAGCCAAAAACTTTTTGTTCCAAAATCTTAAAGCTACCTAATCTTTTCTGTGTCACTAAACAATTAATTTATTTCAGAAGTTACGTATTTGGATGTAAAGGATTAGATGGTGCACTTTTAGGTAGTGAAGAACTCTCTCGATTTTTCCCTAACTATAAAATCGCTGTTTTTGTTGGAACGTGGAATATGAATGGTCAAGTAAGTATATTTCCATTGATATTTTCTGTATGTCACATGTTTTGATGAATCCATTAATACATTTTGTATACTTGTCTGAATTAAATCAAATAATCTGAATTAAAATAACAAAATCCCGGCGACATTGTCATTGAACATTACAGAGTTCATGCAGAAAGATTTTTTTTTTTTGCAAAGTAAAAAAAAATGTATTTTTCTTTACTAAAAAAATTTATACATAATATTTGAATCGTGCATTTAGATAATCACCAGGGGTCTGTCCAGGTCGAATTTACTACCGTTTAGCGGTACCTTCACAAATTCAANAAAAAATTTATACATAATATTTGAATCGTGCATTTAGATAATCACTTTTTGAAGCACTCAATTTACGCCTTTAGTATTGTAAATCGATGTAATGTTTCAATTATATTTTTGACAGTTATTGGCATTGATTTTTACCTGGATTTTAAATATCCCGATATATTTAAAACAATATGGAAAATTCGAATCGTACATTGGAGTATTTACTTTTTAATGCAATAATTCTATCGAATTTTCGACAGTTTTGCTATTGATTTCTCCATGGTTTTTAAATCCAATATTTTTATACAATATTATCTATTACAAAAACCTAATCTTGAAATGAAACACGCATTTGAGGAGACCGATTCACGTGATTTCCTCATTGATCTTTTTTTCGGCAATTGTGATGATTATTTACAAAATGCAAAGAAGGAAATAATTTGTGCATTCGCCCACCCCCAACAAAATGCGAGAATAGAATATCACCCATAATATTAGAATAAAAAATATGTATACATAATTCTTTTGTAAACACAGTGCTTTTGTTATTTTAAATAAGTAGCATATATGTTTGTTATTATTAAAAGTATCTTCCAGAAAGATATTAGTGCTGGAGAGTTTACAAAACCCAGATAGCTCAAAAAAATTCTGCCACGGGTGTGTGTGTGTGGGGGGGGTATTTACTGGCAGAAAATTGCCGCTACCATTATGTCAGATGTATAGCACTAGATCAGACTTTTATTTCTTCAGAGAAAGCGGCTCTCAAGATGAGCCTGAGAATAAACAAGAGCAAAACTAAATATTTGCCCTGTACTAAAACAAGCTTCAATAACACCTATTTCAAAATGGAAGAATATAAATTTGAGGTTGTTGACAATTTCGTTTGCTTGTGTTCTGTAATCAACAACAGGAACAATATTACAATGAAAATACAAAGAAGAATTACTATAGCCAATAAATGTTCTACTGGAATTCGAAAATACATGAAATCTAATGTAATTCATAGAAAAAACAAAAGTTTTATTATATAAATCTCTTTTAAGATCAGTTTTAAGATATACTTATGAAACCTGGACCATATCTTGTACGTATGAGGCTATGTTAAGTACGTTTGAAAGAAAAGTCTCGAGAAGAATTTTTGGAGGAATTCAAAAAAATAGTGTGTGGCTTAGAAGATCAAAATCTAGAGCTTTATCACTCATATAATGAACCTGACATTATTAACTTTATTAAATGACAGAATAAAATGGGCAGGCCACGTTTTCATAATGAAGGAAGGAATACCACAAAAAGAGTTTTCAATGCTAGACTAGTTTGCACACGAAAAAGAGGCAAGCGGAATATGAAATGGATAGATGGCCTAGAAAAAAACCTTTTGGTCATAAAAACTGAAAAAGGTTAGCGTGAAAAAAAATTCTTCAGAAGGCCAAGGCCCACCCTAGGCTGTCGAGGCATTGATGATGTTCATGTCAGACCTACCAACTCACAAGTATTTGACCTGCGTTTCTGGGCCTCACCTCAGGGTTTCAGGCTGCGAAACAATTTTTTAAGGCTATTTTCCTAATAACTGTATGAATCAGAGGATTAATTTACATTTTACCTTTATCCTTCAAAACTTTTTCTCTAATACAGTAGAGAACCAACTATAAGGAATGCTGGAGACCATTCCTGATATCTGAATCTTGTTGAGGCAAGTTTACGCTTTACAGGATAATAATATGCAGAGTGATAAAAGAAATATGATAACAGTCATGAATGTAAGTCAAATTCATCAAATTATATATAATTTAACAGACATTTTTTTCAGAAAAATGGACCAAAAATGGAAATTTTTTTGACTGTTTAATTTTGTTCTCTATATTATTATAAAAGTTAGAAAATGGTTCTTTATTGCAGAAATAAAATTTTAAATGCAATAACTATTGTACTTATAATTTTTATATGCGCACAAAAAAGTAATGAATTACACGCATATCTTATTCAATCAGAGCAAATTAAACAAAATTTTGAAGCTAAATGTAATAAAACACAACAATATGATTTTCAATACATGAATTTTGCAAATCTTTTCCCTCCCTCGGCTGAAGTTGTAATCGTTAAAAAAATAGGACCACTAATGCCATCTATTAGGAAAATAGTGAATTAAGTATCCTAAAGTAGAAACGAACTCAGTTTGGGCATCACAAATATTGCACTAAGTAATTGCCAGAACTAGATTGGGGCAACACTGGCAAAAGGTTAAAAGTAAAATTATCTATTATATTAATTAAACTAAAAGTTTAAAAATAATGTATCAAGTATTTTTTTAAGAATGCGTTCATTGATACTAAACTGGTTATCTTGGTGTGAGGTTGGTTAACCCCTGGGGTACCTTTCGAAATTAGACTTACAGGTTATTATATTTTGGTTCACAGATGGCACTTCAGTTGCAAATTAACATAGTGATAAAAAGTGTTAAAAATCAAGATTTCTCCAGAAATGTATGCAAGATAAAAAAAAAAAAAATTGTATAATCATGCTTGTTATTTTAAAAACCGCTTAAAATCTAAACCGCTTCCCTGATTAACCCGAGTTAACTCGGGATAATCAGGGAAGCGGTTAAAAATAACAAGCGGTTTTTAATAACCGCGGTTAAAAATAACAAGCGGTTATTAAAAACCGCTTGTTATTTTTAACCGCTTCCCTGATTATCCCGAGTTAACTCGGGTATGTATATATATCGCACACATTTATTATCCTGTGTAAACTCGGGCATAACGGAATTCGTCAATACGTTTTGTTTTATCACGTTTTTATTCGGCCGGAAGCAAAAAAAAAAATAATAATAATCTGCTGTGATTGGAAGTTTGCCAATTTTTGTTTGGGAGTTTTGCCATTTGTGGGACTTCAGACGTGTTTTGTACAATTGTATATACGATGGTTCGTGGTGTTGTAGTTTGTGTGTGTTGTCGATCCCGAGAGCTATGCGGGCGGGAGCTTCGGCTCCTGATAGGGTCACCCAGGTCGGAGGGGAGACACCAGACAAAGAGGAACCCCCTGGTCCTCCAGGTTGGGCGTGGGGCTAACAACTCCACCTCGTAAAAACCAACATGTTTTGAAATCCAAAGAAGTAAATCACGGACTGCCTTCATGTAATTTGACCAGGAAACGTTCAAAGGAAATGAGATTTGGATACTGGAATATACGCACTCTCTATCAGAGTAAAAATCTGCAGCTACTGATCGAGCAAATGGATTCATATAGATTGGACTTGTTGGCTATACAAGAAATGCGCTGGACTGGTACTGGTGTCTTGGAAGAGAGAAGACACACGCTTTTTTACAGTTGTCATAAAACAAAACATTTATATGGAACTGGCTTCATCTTAAATAAAAAACTCAGCTATCTGGTTATTGATTTTCAAGCTATCTCCCCTAGACTATGTCTATTGCGCTTAAAAGGAAGTTTTACCAACTATTCCATCATTAATGTATATGCACCAACTGAAGAAGGAGATGATGAGGAGAATATGACGAGTTANATCTGGTTATTGATTTTCAAGCTATCTCCCCTAGACTATGTCTATTACGCTTAAAAGGAAGTTTTTCCAACTATTCCATCATTAATGTATATGCACCAACTAAAGAAGGAGATGAGGAGGAGAAAGATAATTTTTATGACGAGTTAGATCGCCTCTGGAGCTTATGCCCAAGACATGACGTGAAAATCATCATGGGTAATTTCAACTCTAAAGTTGGTCATGAGGAAGAATTTAGACCAGTTTTGGGAAACTATAGTTTACACGATGTCTCAAATGATAATGGAATCAGGCTTATTAGTTTTGCTGCATCTCATGATATGATAATTGGAAGCACTTTCTTTCAGCATAAGAACATTCATAAGGCAACGTGAAGATCCCCTGATGGATCATACAGAAATCAGATTGACCATATACTAATTAGCTCTAGATAACATACAAATCTTTTAGATGTAAAAACTCACAGAGGAGCTAACTTAGACTCTGATCACTATTTAGTGATCTGTAAGCTTAGGGAAAGAATCTCAATGGTGAGAAAGGCAAGAAGGGTCAATTCTGTAAGATTTAATTGTGAAAAGTTGAGCAATCCTGAGGTTCGCAGGGAATTTCAAACTCAACTCTCAACTGAGCTTAATGCGAAAGAGGATTGTGATGAATTAAATAGGGAATGGCAACAAGTAAAAGATTCTATACTCTCAACAGNAGATAACGTACAAATCTTTTAGATGTAAAAACTCACAGAGGAGCTAACTTAGATTCTGATCACTATTTAGTGATCTGTAAGCTTAGGGAAAGAATCTCAATGGTGAGAAAGGCAAGAAGGGTCAATTCTGTAAGATTTAACTGTGAAAAGTTGAGCAATCCTGAGGTTCGCAGGGAATTTCAAACTCAACTCTCAACTGAACTTAATGCGAAAGGGGATTGCGATGAATTAAATAGGGAATGGCAACAAGTAAAAGATTCTATACTCTCAACAGCACATGAGCTGCTGGGCAGGAGAAAAAGATCAATAAGAACTAACTGGTTTGATGAAGAGTGTAGAATGGTCAATGAAAGAAAAAATAAAGCTTATAAAAATATGCTTAACAGAAAATTTACCAGAGGATCAATCGATGAATATAGGAGTGCACGTAGAGAGGAAAAGAAAGTACACAAAGGAAAAAAGAAAGCTTACAGGGAGAACCAATTTAAAGAAGTCGAATCTCTCAGGACCAACCATGAAAGCAGAGCTGGTCATCAATGAGGGAAGAAGAGACTTTTAACCTAGGATCTCTCTTTGTAAAGATGAAAATGGAACTAATGTTAATGAGAGAAATAAAATTATGGATAGATGGGTTGAACACTTTGATCATTTACTTAACTCCAATGAGTCAAGTGAATTAAATTTTATGGTCAACAATATCAATGATACACTGGTTGACACTCCGACCCTGGAAGAGGTACAACACGCTATCAACAAGCTGAAATGTAATAAAGCGGCAGGACCAGATGATATCCCAGCTGAAATTCTAAAATATGGTGGGAACGCTATTGTAAACAACATCTGGAAAATTATTCTATCTAGTTGGGAGAGAGAGATATTACCTACTGAATGGAAGTTGAGTATTTTATGTCCAATACATAAAAAAGGGGATGTATTGGACTGTCTCAACTATAGAGGAATAAGTCTGTTATGCGTTGCCTATAAGGTCTTCTCAAATATCCTATTTGAACGTCTGTCTCCCATTGTAGACAGCATCATAGGTGACTATCAGTGTGGTTTCCACAAAGGAAGGTCCACAGTTGACCAAATCTTCACCCTACTACAAACTTTGGAGAAATGTTGAGAATTTGGAATAGAGACCCATCATTTATTTGTGGATTTTAAGGCGGCATATAACAGTATTAATAGGACTGAGCTATTAAGGACCCTATATGATTTTAATATTCCATCAAAATTTATCAGACTTGTAATGCTCACACTCACTGAAACCATTTCAACAGTACGAATTCAAGGGGAACTATCTACTTCTTTTGAAATTCATAATGGAGTTAGACAGGGAGATGCATTAGCGTGTCTTCTGTTCAACATAGCCTTAAAAAAAGTTATTAGAGATGCTGGCATAAATACTACAGGTACTATATTTAATAAATCAGTGCAGATTTTGGCATACGCCGATGATATAGATATCATCGCAAGATCTAGGACAGCACTGAGTGAAAATTTTTTGGCACTGGAAAAATCAGCTAAAAAAATTAACTTACAAGTGAATGTGGAGAAAACAAAATATATGTATTGTGGTACAATGGAAACCATCCCTAAATTGTTTAAAATAGATTCTTTTAAATTTGAATCTGTAAAAAATTTTACTTATCTAGGATCAGAAATAAACTATCAAAATGACATCAATCCTGAAATCAAAAAAAGAATAATCGCAGCCAATCGCTGCTTCTATGGTTTAAGACATTATTGAAATCTCACTTAATAAAAAGAAAGACTAAGATCTTACTTTATAAGGTGTTAGTCAAGTCAGCTTTGACTTATGCTTCAGAGACATGGACTTTAACAAAAAGGGAAGAAAAGCTATTAGCAACCTTCGAAAGGAAGGTCCAACGAACCATCTTTGGCCCTATACTCTATAACGACAACTGGAGGAAAAGATATAATTTTGAAATATATAGAATCTTTGATGGCGATGATATCATTAAATCTATTAAATTAAGTAGAATGAGATGGGCCGGGCATGTAGTGAGAATGAGCCCAGAACGAACAGCATTGAGAGTCTCTAATGCAACCCCCTCCAATAAAAGGCCAAGAGGATTGCCCAAAAAGAGATGGAAGGACTGTGTGGATAAGGATTTTGCCATCCTAAAGGTACAGAACTGGAAAACAATTGCGGGAGAAGGGCAGAATGGGAAAAGCTTCTGAGGAAGGCCCAGGCTCACAAAGGGCTGTCGTGCCAATGCTGATGATGATATACAATGGTTGCTGAATTTACATAGTAAAAGGAATTTTTAAAAAATGACGTTCGCGAGAGAAAATAAGAGTAATGCAGATGATTTTTCAGATTATGAAGGTGTGAACATATATATACGAAGACTAATGTTTAACTTTTTTTATTTGCCTGAGATAGTTTGGGATAATAAACTGATGGTAAATTAATTATTTTTTACATAAAAAAATAAAAATTTCAACTTAGAACTTGTGTTTTGTTTTAGTACCTTGTATTTATAAATGGGGAAAAAAATTTTGATTTTTTGAATATTTTTTTTTCTCTAAAAAAATGATAACGGAAACGGTTAATGACGCTAAACTTGACTTCTATCCTCAAACCGGGACCTACCTCATCAAAATTGGCCAAACCTTTTGGATTAGGGTGGTGCTCATCTTTTATGACATTTAGGATTTTTATAACATAAAACACAATTTTTTATTTATCTGTTATATTGCCAAATTTTATCACTTTTTGGGCAACAATTGTCCTAGTCTGTAATTATGCTAGTCAGCTGAGACCCAGTCAAAATTTCTCAGAAAAAAATTTAGCTTTTTTTTATTTTAAAGAAAATTGCTGAAAACGTCTTTATATCTATATAAAAAGTACAAAATTTGAAAGACCCTTAAGCACCTAGTAGATATGTATGTTTTATGCATATTATAAAATTTTAATTCATAAATGAGAAATAACCTTAATGATGTGTTTTTAGGATCCACCCAAAAATATTGATGATTTTTTGTTGCCTCACGATTCAGAGACTTTACCTGATATTTATGCTATTGGAGTTCAAGAAAGCATGCAATCAAAGTAAGCTTTCTATACAAAACTCTCTATAACTTTATTCATATTACTAAACTGTACAAAACAGGTATTAAATAGAGAATATTATGTATGTAATAATAGTACTCAGTGAGCTCTTTCTATATTTTTCCAGTGTGATTAGTATGATAACATTCATTAATTTGTACAGACAGGGCAGTTGCTCCGGGCCCACATCAGAGGGGGACCCCCAAGTCAAATTGAAAGTTAATTTTACGTTTCCTTCCCTATTAAACTTTTTTTCAAACAAAATATCTGTACAGTGAAAAATCTGCCAGTTTTATGTTTGCTTCTTCATTAATCTATATTTCGTAAATCCATGACTTTCTAGGGGCGAAATTCAGTTAAATTTTTGGAATCACGATGGACGAATTGGGCCAATCAAAATCCTGTATTTTTACATATAGCAAAATACAATATGTTTTCAAAAATACAGGCTTCTGATTGGCTTAAGTAAGCCATGGTAAGTGTGAAAATTTGACTGAATTCCACCCTAATGTCAGCAAAAACATGAATTTTTTGCAGCTATATGACAAAGTTAACAATAAGAAAACTGCATTCAGCATAATGGCATAGAATTGACAGAAAATTAATAGAATGGACAGAACTATATTTCGTCTGACCATTGGAGGGGGTCAATTTTCTTGTTATACATTTATAATGAGGTGAAAAATTTATATGCCTAAATGAAGTTCAGTTCTTTATTATTGAAGTAGTGAAGCAGAGGGGGGGGGGGCAAAACTTTTTTGCGTCGGGCCCTGGCTATGCATTTGGCTTGGTAAGTTTATATGGTGCACAAGAATATTTTGAAAGTTGACCAAACTGATCACTAAAGTCCGGAATTTCAGGCAATAAAAAATGCAAAAATAGGCAGGCAAAAAGGAATTTAAAAAGCTTGAAATAGGTACTTAAAAAAGGCACTTAAAATTGGAGCAAAATGGTAGTTGGTAATGCCTAAAAGCCCATATAGGTATCTAAGGTATAAAAAGAGTTGCTATAAGTATCCGGTATACCTACATATTCATTTTACTCGACTGTCATAGCAATAGTACAAAAGATGTGGACATACTTGCACAAAAAAAAATTCAACTGCGTAAGTGTGAAATAAAAATTGAAAACTCATACTTACAATAATATTGTATGCAGATTTATTCTGATGATTGGTTGTTGTTGCACATTACAACTAGATGCTTTTTCAAATTTTCAAAAGAGAAATTTTGTCTCCTGTCAGTTAATATAGTTTTAAACAAAGAGAAGGATCTTTCTACTTCGACAGAGGTTATGGGTGTGTACCTAAAACAACTTGCCATGGTAGGAGATATGGTAAGTTCAACTGTAGTATCACCAGAAAGTACTTTTGCAATGTTCTTGATGCATTCAAAGTCTGGGTTTGCAGAGATGACGTTTTCACATTTCTTCCTTATTCTGTCACCAGCTGGTCCAGGCACAGATATTAGTTCTTCAATAGTATTGTCGAAAATCTTTTGTGACTCGAACATATTTCTTTTTTCCATGTGTTCAATAGCTCCAGGGAGCTTCCCAAAATAAGTTGAAATAAAAGTCAGTTCATTTTTTATTTTAGAACTGCTAAGCAGACTTTTACTTTTTCTTGTGGATATTGCTTCTTCATCCGAAAAGCTGGTAAGGACTCGAGTAACTTCCTCAAAATTTGTGCAGTAATATGAGACTGCTGTAATCCATGTTCCCCATCTCGTAAGGATCGGCTTAGGAGGTAATTGAATGTTTGTTGCAATTTCTTTGAACTCTTGAAGGGGCTTTCACAAATACTTTTTTCACACTGGAAACAAGTGAGTCTACCTCAGGATAGAGATCTCTTACTTCCTCTGCTATCCTGTGCAATGCATAAGCAAGGCACGTTAGATGGATCATATTAGGAAATAAAACTTTTAAGGCATTTCCAGCTTTTTTCATGTAGGTGGCTGCATTTGTAAGAAATAATAGCACTCTTTCATGCTCAGTACCATTTGGCCAAAGTAAAGCCAGTGCATTAGTGAACAACTGTGCAATTGTAGTACTGTTAGTCTTTTGCAACTGTTCAGATGTCAACAAAAAGATTTTATGTTTTTCAAATGGGTCCATAACACCAACAATAACATTCGCAACATATCGTCCAGTTACATCTGTCGTTTCATCTATAGATAGCCATATGTTTTTCGTTCCGATTTCATTTTGAATAGTTTTAAGAACTTCGGTGTAACAGTCATCTAAATAAGCTTTCCTTAAAGTAGATTCACGGGGCACACTTTGATTCGTATATTTTTGCAAAAAAACTCGTATGCTTTTATTTTCAAGTTTCCACAGCGGACTGCCGGCATCTTCAAATGATCTGCATAAATCCGTTGCAAATTCCAATTTGCGAGAAGATAATTGAAAACAGGTGGGAATCAGAGTCGATGTTTTCCCATATTTTTTATCTTTTGCTGTTTTATGCTTAGATGTCTCCAAGTGCTGAGATATAAAATACTTCTTCTCAAAATTTACTGACTTCTCGCATGCCTTACAAAACAGAATGCTCCCATCAGTAGAAAACACATCCGACCCAAACTCTTTCACAAAACTGTCCAGTTTTTTGCTTGTGCAGGCTTTTACTTTAGGAATTTTTGAAATAACTAGTACTAGAAAACTATTTCGTGCTCCTGCTACAATGTGCTCAACCAGCTTGGTGAATTCGTTTTGTAGATAAAAGAGCATACAAGTTATTCGATGGTGTAGGCCAGTGGTGCGCAAACTAGGGGTCGCCAGAAGTTTTTTGGGGGTCGCCAAATTTTTATGAAATGCATTATCCCTGCATGCTGCATACCATACAATGTACATATTCTTTCTTCTNAAACTAGTTTCAATAAAAACTAAATACCGCTCGCGTTTAAAACCTGAAGATGATATGCGAATTGCAATTAGCAACATACATCCAAACATCGATGAGATAATTAGAAACTTGCAGCCACATACATCTCATTAAAGGGCAATTACTGATTTTTGAGTTATACAAAAAGTATTTTCTTAAAATTATAAATAAAATTAATATGAGTTAAATATGATGATGTTTTTATTCGATGAAACGAAAGAAATGCGCGAAATATACATCGTATTTGTGAACATTTATCTCTAGGGGTCGCCGAAAATTTTCTCTCTACAAAAGGGGTCGCCGAAACTTTTCTCTCTACAAAAGGGGTCGCAGTCGAAAAAAGTTTGCGCACCACTGGTGTAGGCTATATGGGCCGTAAATAAGAATAAATTCTATTGGTTGTAAGTAAAAATAACTCCTATTGACTGTAAGTAAAAATAACTCCAATCTTTTCACTCCCTCTCCTTGCAAAGCACATCGGGCGAAGGTGACGCCATGTTTTCTCTCTCCCCTCCCTTGGGGGGAAGAGACAGAGAGGAAATATTATTTTCTCTACACGAGCGAACGAGTTCCCATCAAGCTCTTTGTCTCCCAAACTATCCCTCTGGGCAATAAAAGATGGATTACAAGATACCATGCAAGCGCGTGGAAATCTCTTTTCTTGTGGCCATCTTTGAAAAAGGCAAAGCTTCATTTCTGTATTCTATTCTCTATTCAATCAACACTGTCAATCTCATGGACAGAAAAATGTCTTTCACCTGCCTTGCTCACTCAAGCACGAGTACCCTATCAGCTCAGATGAATAGCCATTGTGCTGTACGAGGGGTGACCACTGCCTCAGAGAGATGGGGTTGTCCCAAAAGGAATAAAGTCCTAATCTCTATAAATGCATTACAATACGTCGGATGACAGTCAACCATTTCTGTACTTCAAAATTTCTTCATTTTGCGTTTATGCTCTGTCAAAAGCACAAAGAGCTTTGCAGAAAAATTTTAAATTAGACAGAAATAGGCATTTATGAACAAAAGGAAAGAAAAAGGCATTTTCAGAAGAAAACGTTTAAAAAAGGCCGAAAAGAGCATTTATGGCATTTTGCCTGAACTTCCGGGCTCTACTGATCACCAAAGATCCTTATTAAAAATCTTCTGGAAGGAATTGATGTTGAATACCTGACAATATCTAGACGCCAATCTTTGATCATTTATGGTCATTTTGTGTGTGTCTTATTATTTGTGTACTTCTTTCTATTCTATATTCAGACTTTTTAAATTGTTTGCATTTCCTAAGTAGTCAAGATGTAGATGATTTTCGAGGTTTGAAAAAAAGTGCAATTTTTTAATTTATTTAATATTGAATTTGTTTTTATGGTACATTTTTTAACTTTATTTATGATCTATTATGTTTAATATCTTTTGCAGCCTGTGGAACAACCCTTATTTTTTCTGGTATATACAAATTTATTTATTATTTGTTTGGTAATTAAATTGGAAGCAATCTGTCCTTCTTATTTACATAAACTGATAACTATACTTCATTTAGCTTTTTTGCGAACAATAAAGCTCACTTCCTTGTTTGCAAATAAGCTTAACTTGTTGAATAGCAGATAAATGTTTCATTTATCTTTTGAATATTACTATGGGAGATTATTTCTGATTCCATAGAAAATACTATTGAAAAATAAGTTTATTGTTATAAAAAAAATATAACAGATTGGCATTGTTGCATTTATTTAGTTGTCATCATGAACTTGAAAAGCTTTGAAACAAGCAGTAAATTATGTTATGAAAAACTATTTACAGAAGCTCTTACTAATTATTCTCCCCATGACAGAATTGTGGCGATACGGGGACATTTTTGCAGAATGTTAGAGTTTTTGCAGAAAGATTTTTAATTTGGAATGGGAGAAATTTTAGCTTTCCTTTCTACATAATTTTTAAAAAAATGTTTTTTTTTTCTCTGCAAAATTTCTTTTTAAAGATGTTTTTCTTGTGCATCAACGAGGAAATAAATAATCATGATTTCCTTATTCTCATTTGAGATTTTTTTTTAAATCTATAATAACTGTCTTCAGTAAGAATTTCAAATTAATAAATAAAATAAAAGAATTCAGAATTCGCGAAAGTTTAAAAGATAGTTCAGTCTAGAAATGTTCTTTCTTTCATTTTTTTTCCTTTAAAGAACACCTTATTTTGCATTTGCTTATTTGAGTATCTCTTTTTTAAAGATTCAAGTGATTTGTGATTTTGTTCTGCTCGGATAGTATGAATTTAAATTTATTATCGTTCGATTTATTTACGAATTTTTATTCGTGTAATTATTTACAAAATTCGAAATTGCATTTTTCTGCCTACAAAATGCGAGAATATTGCCTATAATATTAGAATTTGAAAGAATATTATTTTTAAAATTTTTATTCTATACTTTCTTCTATAAACACAGCGTTTCTGTTACTTTAAATTAGTAATTGTTATGATTAAAAGTGTCGGAAAGCAAAATATTAGTTACAGGGAAGTTTGTTGCAGTAAGCCCAAAAAAATTCTGCCACAGGGATTATTCTCATTACAGATATGATATTAAATATTCATAAGACATCTTTTCTTTTTTTTCAAAAATATTTTAAACATAGTAAATTATAAAGAAATAGGCAATGTTTTATTTTTATTTCAAATTGAATAGGAAAAATAATCTAAACAAATTCATTAGAGAACATTACAACCGAAAATTTTCTATTTTGTGTATTTCCTCACTTTTGTTGCTTAATTGTAGATCTGAATGGGAGCTTTTGCTCCAAACTACTCTTGGTCCATCCCATGTTCTATTTGCTTCCACGTCATTGGGAGTGTTGCATTTAGCAATATTCCTTAGAAGGGATCTCATTTGGTTTTGTTCAGGTAAGACTGCACCATGCACCCCACTGTTACCATCACTACTTTTAGCGCAATACAAATTTGAAGGGAAAAAGATCATTTAACATGTCTTAAAACTTAATAATATATAATATTTGACCTTTGTTTAACCCTTTATTAGGTTGTAGGAATTATATTTTCTTCAAATTCATTAATATTTGAATATCAATGGGAAACTGTTTTCTTACCTATGATTTGTGTTACTATCTGCTGTTAACATAGAAAAATATCATTGTATGGGTTTGTTTATATAAATGTTAGTAAGGGTTAGTGTGGGGTCAAAATGAGATTACTGGAGAGCTCATTGCTCTTGTGAGTTAGCGTAATGTCAATTCTTAACAGTAAGTTTTAATTCTTAGCACTAAGTAAAATTTTAAATAGCCCATCCAGAAAAAAATGGTCTTAAAAATTTAATAAATTTAGAACAATAAACTAAATTGATTTCGTTTCATAAATCAATCTTAATCCCAAAAATGTTTAAACCTAATATTACTAGAAATAATTGACCGTCTAACGGATTTAAGAAGCATTTTCCAAGATCTAAACTCACAACTTTATTTATAAAAATAAATAGTGTATTACTTCTTAATATTATTATACATGCTCGCATACTTATGAAAATGAGAAAAGTGGCCAAGCTTGGAAATTCTCTCAACAATATTCAAATCAGGGTCTTGCCATATACCGAATCATCTATTTCTCTTTTTTGACAATTGGTCTACTTCTCTTTCAGCTTTTAAAACTGAAAAGAAATAAAATTATTATAAATTTGGCATACATTGTGATTAAGTTATTTTTTTCTCTCCCTTTGCTTCCTTAAATTATAATACTAGATTTATTTTGCTGATAAGATGTAAAGAAAAATAATTACATCTTTATCCCTTTAATTTATTTTTAAAACATGGACATCACCAGGGTTAAATTTTTGTATGGGGCTAAATTTAAATACACTGTCTCAATAGTTCTCTAAATTTCATACATAAGACAAAAAAAACTTTTTAAATCTGCTGAACCTCTGCAAAAAGATAACTTATTTCTATCTTCTTTTTTTTTTTAATTTAAATTAATGAGTCATGAAAATTTTCTTTATTTGTCTGATATATTAAGACGAACTTATAAAGATTTCTAATTATTAGGGTATATGTACTGAGGGGGTCGATATAGCCTCCCACCTGTTTTAAAGAGGCATTATAGTGAAAAGAAAATTCATTAGTAATGGAAAGTTTAAAACTTACCATTAGTCAACCTGTACCTAAGAATTTTTTTCTTTTTAAGAGTTAGTTTTAAGTTTTACTCTTTTATGTGTAGTATGTGTTGTTATTATTTTTTTTAAGAAATTCGTTAATCCCCAACAAATTGGATATTCATATCCATTAGTTTCTCAGCAACAATATTGTGTTAGATTACAAAATTTAAGCATAACTCAATTTTGAATTTTTTTTTCCTATGGAAAGTGCAGACATTTTTTTTTAACAAATATTGTTTTTGAACTTGTAAAAAAACAATATGAATATACCACTTTTTTTAACAGAACTGTTTTTGAAATAGCATATAAATGGTTCACTCAAAAATATTTCTTACTTTATTTTAGTAATTTGTATATCAATACTCGTATACTAATATGATCAGAAATTTAACACAAACCTTGCAAACATTTAACACCAACACAAAAAAAAATTTACTTTTTTTTTTGACAAAAAAACATTCATTTTTTTATTAATTTAATTTTTTTTTTTAAAGATAACTTAACCTGGTTGCACTTTTCTGTCTTGTTGTAGGTCATTAAAAACTCAACAAAATGTTACAAAAGTTACGCTTTCAAAAGTGTGCTTTTTAGTTCAAAAAGTTCTAAAGTTCAAGATATTAGTCAAAACCAGATTTAACAGCTTTGCTAAAAGTCAATGAAATCTACATTCCTAATGTAATTTTTATTTCTTATTGATTGATTTAATTAGAAATTACCCTTTCATTATTTTTTCAGTACTCATCATTAAATTTTACACATGGCAGGCCACTGAAAGCATCATAGCAGTTCTTGCAAAGACACTGTATTAATATTAATGTATAATAGATGCATGTAAATTATTATGTATTGTTTATAGATTGAATGTACATTTTTTCACTTAAATTTAAAAATAGTTATACAGTATTATATTTTAATTCTATAAACTTGTGTTTTAGAACCTGAAGATGCAAATATTGCTACTAGAGTTGGTTCAATGGTGAAGACCAAGGGAGCTGTTGCGATATGCTTTATGCTATTTGGAACCTCTTTTCTGTTTGTTAATTCACACTTAACTGGTTAGTTTGTTTTTTATATTTTAGCATATTTTAAAGTATTAATGTAGGCATTTGATTTTTTGTAATTTAAATTATTTCGACATAAATAATTTTGAGAAATATGTGTAGGTAGAAGAAAGTTCTTTTATGTGTGGGAGAAAAATTTGTCATTGGATATTTTTGACGAATAACTATTTGTTATTGTTACATACGCTAATCATGGTGTGTAGCGTTTTTATAAAAAGTGCTTAAAGGTGTTTATTTTTGTTTTTTAAAAGCCCTTAAAATTGCTTTTTCTTATTGGATGTTTTTTTTCTTTACCATAACGAATTTTGCCACATATTATTCAAAAGAGTAGGTTTTATATTGTTCTATTTAGCATTTTCACAATCCATTTCGGTCTGTTGTCAGTTCGTAGCGTATGAAAGCGCCAATCATTTTACATATTTGACGAAATACTTGTGGGTTCGCATATGCCTATACTGAACTGAGTTTAGTGAGATTGTTGCACTTTTATGTGTAACTCTGTTGCATTTTGCAAGATATTCTCAATTTCAAGCTTCATTTTCCACCCTTGGAAATCGAACTGAAAAGTCTTTAGATTTTTTTTATAATGGCTAATATAATCAAGAAAACAGTTTTTGGTCAGAAGCTAGTTATTTTATCATGATCATGTAAAGTCTTTGAAAATTATTTCACATTTTGTTAATGTATGTAGTGCTTACAAAGTACTTAAAAGGTGCTTATTTTTTGTTGAAATATTCAGCGACGCACCCTGTTAATAGGATGAAAAAAATAACATTATGGTAAGAAATCTTGATGTGAACTTTAGAATTAATAAAAACATTTCATTGAGTATTTCATGTTACACTGGCTATTTCCACTATTATTTCTAAAGCCGAATTTTGCCATTTTATTCAAATTTATTTTTCTCTTATTTCGAAAGAAAATAATTCAAGTTTATTTAGAAACTCATTTCTTAATTTTACTTCACAGTTATACCAGAAAGCACGGTTTCCATCATGGTAGAATATTTTGAAAAATAGGAAAATAAAACAAGACTTTTTCACTAAGGCATTTTACTGTATTCTATTGTTAAAAAAAATCATGATTTTGGCTAAGTAGGTTTAAACTAGCTAAGGGTGGAGTGTGTGTAGATCGATTAAGGTTATTTCAGGTTAAGAACTGTGGGCAGTTTTATATACAGAATATCTGTGCTCCTGGAAAGTCATGAGAAATCATGGAAATCATGAATTTCGGCATTGAACAAAATTTATCAAGTAATGTCATGATTTTAGCTTTTTTTTTTTTTTTTAAAAATCGTCAAAAGTCATGGATTTAGATAGCCTAAAAAATCTTATTTTTAAAATGGAATTTACCCCCTCCCCCCAATATCATGTTCCGTACATCTGAATTTGTAACAAAATCTTCACTCACAGTCATATTTTATTAAAGTATAAAATGTTTTTATCATGTTCTTTAAAAGTTATGGTGTTCTTTCAAAAAAGGAAAGAAAAAACATCATTTCTTGAGCGAATTATGTGTTAAACTTCTGTGATTTTAGAATTTTTGTTATTATTATTTATTTTTATTTTATCAATTTAAAATTCTAGCTGAAATTCTTTAAAATTCTAGCAAGCCAGTCATTGGCGATTTTTTTTTATTTCCGAAATGAGAATAGAAAATCAGGAGTATTTCTTTCCTTTCCGAGGAACACGAGAAGTATCTTTAGAATATAATTCTGAAGAATTCTGAAGGAAAAGAGCAAACAATTTTCCAGCTATTTTATTGCTTTAACTCTTTCTTTACTCTGTTTTTTTTTAATTTTTAAATGTATAAATATGAAGATGCAGATTATAACAGTTTTGGTTATACCCATCATTTCAATTAATGTTATCATAATGCTTTTTTAAATTTATTGTTGTGTTTTTGTCAGAGAAAATAGTAACTTCGTTAAGTCATGAATTTGAAAATTTAAAATGTAGCAGATACCCTGAATAAATAAATGATGGCTCAAATTATTATACATTTTAAGAATATTCCTCATCATCACGTCTTAAAGCTTTCTTTAAAACATTTTCTCACACTACTCTCAGTGTTGCTAGATCTCTAATTAGTAACCTCTTGCATGGTGTGTAGCGTTTTTAAGACGTGCTTAAAGGTGCTTACTTTTGAATTTCGTTTTTTGAAAGACCTTTGCTGTGTTTTTTTAATCGGGTGTTTTTATAAAGTGCTTAATTTTCCCTTTTCAAAAATGGAATTTATTTTTTTTTACCATGTCGATTTTCGCCATATATTATGCAAAGGCATGCTTTTCGCATTGTTCTATTCAAAGTTTTCACAATTCATTAAAGCGTATTGCATCTCAGCGTACTCTCATTCTGAAACGTATGAAACCGCCAATAATTTTAAATGTTTGTTTTCAATCATATTACAAATACTTGCGAATCCGCGTGTGCGTCTACTGAGCTGGGTTCGATGAGATTATTGCACTCTCTTATGCAACTCTTCTTCAAGATATTCTCAATTTCAGGCTTCATTTTCCACCCTCAGATATCAAACCTAAAAATCTCTTGATCATTTCACAATGGCTAATGTAGTCAAGAAAAGAGTTCTTTGTCAGAAACTAGTTATTTTATCATGATCATGATTACATTTTGTTAATGTATATAGTACTTAAACATATTTTTTAAGTGCTTAAAACGTACTTTAAAGGTGCTTATTTTTTGTTGAAGAATTTGGCTACACACCCTTGTTCTAAAATATTACAAAGCCAAATGAATGAGTTGTTTTTAATATTGCACGTTATTGATATTTATTTTATATTAAAATGTTAAGTCACAAATAATGTTATAGCTCATGAGCAGAATTTAGTTGACAGAATATCTGATTATGAGAAAATATGTGCTGGACTTGATCTTCCTAAGAACATTCCTTCCAAAATCAGCCATCAAAACAAAAGTAAGTCTCTTTTGTCAAAAAAAATTTGGCACTTTAAATTAAGTTTAGCATAGTATCATCTGTTGCAAATCAAATAGAAAAAAAATAGTTAAAGAAAATCTTATCTCACTCTAGCCATAAAATCTGATCCTCAAGGAAAAAGAATGTGTTTCCCCCTGTTTAATTTTTTGAAGTTATCTAAAAAAAATATTTTCTATCAGTTTTTAAATTATTTCTGTAAAAGTCATTTTAATAAAAAAAATTTATAAACATTGATAAATTATCTATATTAATTTTTATTTATATAATTATATTTAATTGTATCACAAATTTTATTAATATAGTTAAATACATTTCATAATATATAATAAAAATAATATAATATTAGAAAATATATATTTCTTCTTCCTTATCCCCAAAATTAGCAAGGCTAAACAATGTCCATGAAATTCATGACCCAGAGGAAGTCGGCCACCAAAAGTGGGTTATTTAGAATGTCCCTTTTGTCCATTCCAAGACAGTCCAGGATATGTTGGGGAGAAGCCTGCATGTTGTGGCACCTGGGGCAGTTGGGGAAGATTTTAACACTACCCTCGAAAAAAAGAGACTTAAGGTGGCCGCTGGTAAGCACCGCCTGGTCCTTGCGGTTGCACTGAATGTTGAGTGCACCTCCTTGACGAGGGCTTTGGTACCAGTGATGTTTGGGAGTACGAGCCAGGAAACATTGTCTTTTTTCTTTTTCAATGCCAGTTCCATGAAGGTGAGTGAATTTGGACTCATCAAAGTTTCTTCTGTCCCCTCCTCAGCCAGAGTGTCGGCGATATTATTGCCCTGAACCCCAACGTGAGAAGGGATCCATTGGAGGTGAACTTCACGAAATCGAGAGAGGATTTAAACTGTATCATTATAGAAAGTTAATAATATTTACTATTATTTTAAAAAAGTCTTTTTTTTCTTTGAAACTTCTTTTAATTTGAAGTCATACTAAATACAAAAATAAATAAAAAATATAGTTTGAATTAAAAACTTTATTAAAATTGTGAAACCAATTGCTAATCAAAGTATTTTAGGTATTTGTACAAATGAAGGAAATTTTAAATGTGAATTTTTTCTCATGAAATATTTATAAAGTATTCTGTACAATATTTAACTAAAAAATAATTTTATATAAGTAAAATTATATTCATACATGCTTGTATTCATTCTCAGAAAATAAGAATAATAAATAAATATTACCAATCTTTTATATAAAAGGGCATATTTGTTGAGATATAATATATATGTATGATGAATATACCTTTTTTGCAGTAATGTTAAGAAATAAATACCAATTTTTAAAACTAATTTTTGTTTTAAATAATTTACTATTTACTAGATAAATATTGCTTGATGTCTATTTTGTGGCTTGTTTTGATTTATCGAGAATGGGTGTGTACTTTTTTTTTTTAATAAAATGATAGTCTTTATGAAGAATTTAATGATTTAATCAGAGTGTGCTTTATTTATTTTATTTTTTTTTTTAATTTTTAGGGAAAAAAATTACTTTAAATTTGAATTTCAGTCTTGCTTTCTCCCTTTGGAATTGTAATGATAAAAAAAATATATTTTTATTTTGGAAATTTACATACTTTCTAACATTTGAGTTCTGTGCATAATATGTTCATCAGTGATAGCAAACTAAAGCTGAAATTTTTAAAACAATTGAACTCTTATTAAACCTTTATCAAGATTTTGCAACATCATCAATTCTCTAACCCTTTAATGTATTTTTTAAGACTATGGTAAACAAAATTCTTTCAATTCTCTTTTATTAAAACATCAAAAAATTTTCTGAAAATGCAGAAATTATGTAGCAGTTGGAGGATAAGAATGTATGCATAGCATGGATGGTTTTTCTTAGATTAGCAAAGATTTCTTTTTGTTATTTATATGTTTTTCGTTCTGATTGCCAAATATTTTAAAAAATTTTGTGAAAAACCAGTTTTCAGACTTTTTTTTTCTTTTTGTTGCTTATATTCTGATGTTTTTATTTGTTAATTTTACTATCTGTTGACAAATTACTATTTTTTCGTGCGTAACAAACTTAATTCTAACTTGAAAAAGTTTTTGATTTATGTGATAAACTAGTTTTATTTTTTGTTATTTCTGGAGAAATTTTAGAGTGAATTTTTCTTTAATTTTTTACATTTTCTCTTAAAATGTTTTTTTTATTACAATTAAAACTTTCATAGCACAAATTTTATTTTAACCCCTGTTGGGCTCTAAATTGATTCAATATGGGTCCTATAAGAACGTGTACCGAAGGACCAATATTGTACCAATATAAAAAAATCTATGTATCCCAATATTGGTCCTTCGGTACACGTTCTTATAGGACCAATATTGGGATACATAGATTTTTTTATATTGGTCCTAGAATGGCCTATATAGGCTGAATAATGATTACAAACTATCAGATGTGAATCTGACAATTCTATATAGTGCTAATATTGGTTATTAAGTAGCTGTAAAATATAGGTTGAAGCGGACAATTCTATTTAAGGTCAATATTGGAAAAATACTGGCCCTTTCAACCCTTTATTGAGCCAAGATTAATGGATATTGCTCCAATGAGGGCCCAAGTTATTTGGCTGCTAGGGTTATTTTATTAATTAGAGAAACTTTTTGAGCATGAACAGGGGTCTGTTTAGAAGAAATTCGGGTCTGTTAAAGGACCCTTTACAAAATATTTTAACTTAAAAGCGAACCCTTTACAAAGTAATTTATCTTTTAAACGGATCCTTCACAAGAGACACTCGAAAGACATTTGCATATTATTGTAAATGGGCATGGAAAATTGACTGATGCTGAGTGTTCAGCTATTAGTAGATATTTTCAAATCTACTGGCAATCGACGTATATTGCTCTAATATTTTTTAAATCATGTTTTTCTGCTTTAATTCTAAGGCTAAGTTTGATCTCATTTCATTTATATTATGCACCTTAACCTCCTCGAAGTCAAAAAAATTTATAAATTCCAAATGTAGTATTCTAAGAAAATATTTATACTTCTACCAACATCATGTGTACATTCTTATTGATATTATATGATATTTTTTGTAAATAAATAATTGAGCATTATATTATTCATAAACTTAATTGATAAAATATTATGTAAATAAAAATTAACTTAGATCAATTTTTTAAAAAACTAACTAGTATAAATTTTAAAATTGTTAAAGTTTACTTAATGTGTAACACATTAGAAGTGATACATAACTAAGTTGTGTTATTTAAAATATGTCAATTGAAATTATTAAAAGTATGGGTGATTTTGTTTCCATTATTCGTTCAAAATTAATATTCTGTGTTGTGCAGTATATGCTAAACACCAAATATTTGTATATTGCATCTCTATTTTAGTAGAAGCAATAGCTGTATATTTTTGAAAATTTAGTTTTTTTTAATTATAATTTTACAGTGTAGAGCATAATCTTGTATCCATTTACAATTTAAAAACTCCTTCGAAAGGTTTTTTGCAATAATAGGACTCTATTTGCACAAATTTCACAAATTATGAGTAATTTTTTCACAATATTACAAAAACTAGACTTTTTACAAAATGTCTGGACAGACCCCTGATGAATTAAGTGCTTCCGCTTAGTAATATTGTGACAGAAAGTAATATAATATTTTATCTTCAACATTATGGTTATGGCCGGACTAATCTTCACCTATTGAGAAATGTTTTTAATTTGTTGCGTCTGTTATGTCATAAGTTGGATTCTGCTTATAAAATTGGATAAAGTTTCTCATTATCTTTACTTAATTTAAATAGAGTCTTTTGGTCATTCTTTATACATCTGTTTGATATAAGAAAGTAAGTGAAATGACTTTTAATATTTTGTTTTAGATGTGACATCACGATTTGATTGTGTCTTTTGGTGCGGTGATCTGAATTTCAGAATAATGTGGAATAGGCTTGCAGTTTTGCGTTTCATGAAAGAGAGAGACCACTCCAATAATGAATCCTGCAGTACGTTATTGAAGCATGATCAACTCCAAAAAGCAATCAAGGAAGGTTTGTATGAATTTTACCATAGTTTCAGTTTAAGTTTTAAAGGTAGTTAAAGGGGACCAGAGGAGAAACTTTTCATGGTGAATTCTGTTTAACCTCCATTGTTTTTTTTTACTTTAAATATAAAAGGGATTTAAGGTAAACCTATAGTTAATCATGCAATTATGAATGCTGAAAAAATGTTTTCAAAATCAATGCAAACAAATCTTTGCTGAGTTAGTTAATTAGTAGGGAGGTTATCTTGCAGTAATTTGTTTGTATTTTCTTCACTTTAGATTTACTTCTGCTCATTTTTTCTGTACTTTAAATTTAAAATTTTTTATGAAGATACAGTAGAGCGTCAATTATCCGAACTGCTCGGGACCGAACGTGGTTTGGGTAATGAAAAGTTCGGATAATTGGAAAGTTGTTTAAAATCTAGTTTAAATGATTATTATTTATGCACTAACTTCCCTTCACACTTTTTCTAGGCTTAGGACTGGTAGTATTATCTAAAATAGCTCTGGCGTGTTTAAAATTTTTTTTTTCAATTTTTAAATATTTTTTCATTTATTTTTTTAAACTTTTTTTTTTATTTTGAATTTTCATCATATTTCAGCTTTTTATAATTTTTTTTTATCAATTGCTGATTTTACCACATTTTTCTTTATGTTCCATTGCAAAAGAAATCCAGCAAAGACTTTTGTTTCAAAGAAGATGCTCTTTTTTGAGCAGCCCTTATTCTTTTTAAATAAATCAACAGAACTGGATCAACACCATTTTGACATTTTAACCAATTCATTGCAATATCTAATGAATTGCATGCTTCTATATGAGAAGGTCCACTATCTTGAATTTAATTACCTACTTCTTCCTCTTCGTTTGTGGAGTTCCAATTTTCATTCAAAATTTCAGCAACAATTTCATCATCATTTAAAATTTGAAATCCTGGGTCGTTTTCAGTGTCTCGACACCAGTGTTCTATTTCTTCTGCTGTATAACCTGGCATCTTTTCATCGGGAAGATCTACTAGTTCTAAAACTTCAGTTTCGTTTATTTTTTTGTTAAGACTTTTATTCCAAGATTTCAGATTCCAAGCACTGTAATCACTAATCATTAACCATAAGTGACAAGTACCCATCCCCCAATAGTAGAACTTCAGCACATATCTATTCATAAACTCCTTCCTAATTTCAACCATTGTTGTCTGTCAAATCGAAGCTCGCATTCTTGGAAGATAATTTTCAGTTGAAGAGGGCTAAAGGGGTATGTAGGTTTAACTGTATACGTGTATGTACTGGCTACTATAAGAAAACTGCTAAAAAAAAAGGTTGTAAATTAAATATGGTCTTCAGATGTAGTGGATATTCTTTATTCTTTTAAATTTAGAAAAATTGTCGATAAGTTAAAAAGTATTCTAAACTTAAAAAAAAAAAAAAACGAATTCGGACGTGGTTCGGATAATTGAACATTCGGATAATAAGGGTTCGGATAATCGGTGCTCTACTGTCCCTGGCCAAACTATAAGATTCTATGTTAAAACTTAATTATCTGGTGGTGCTATACAACTTTATTGTTTTTACACGGTTTACGTTCAAGTATCAATTTGTTAACATTTGTAGTGCAATATGTTAAAAATAAATACAAATAGGAAGTATATGAAAAATTTCCTAAATAAAAACAAATTACGTGTATGTTTAAATATAAAAGTATTGCATATAATCTTGTGCAAAACATATAATTATTAAAACACTACAATATGTCTTAAAATTTGATCTAAGTATTTTAATATACTTATAAAATACCTGATATAATAAATATACTATATTTATATAATATATTGTCTAATTTACTAGTTTATCCAATCGTCGAATTTATATTATATGTAATTTTTTTTTACCAATACGATACACGGGTTTAAACAAATGCAAATCGGTATCAGTCACATAAAAACAATAAAGCTGTTTAGTATCACCTGATAATTTAGATTTTACATGGAATCTTATCGTGTGTCTAATAATGTGGGCAGGGACTTGTGTGTGTATATATATATATATATAGTTGCAAGGAGGTTATAAAAAAGTAGATTTAATCTAATCCTTAAATGAGATGATCAATTCACTAAAGGTGTTAACTTTGTGGGGTCATTTCCTCAAATAATTTTAAATTTATTATATGTTTAAATACTATTTGTCTGAGAAGTAAGTTCCTTAAATGAAAAGTTAAAATCTGAATAAATCAATGTTTCATTAAAAATTAATTTGAAAACTTTTAATTTTTGAGTTTCTATTTTTTTTTTAAATTTCCAGATATTTTATTCTGTTGGCTGTTTAAGTTTGTTTTTCTTTTCTTCAAAAATTTTTAACGATACTTTTAAAATCATTTATATGTTCAGAATAAATTAAGTGAATTTAACTTATAATACTGTTCAAAATTTTGTATAATTAAATTGCATAAATAATGTTTGTGTTGAAAATTTAATACATTTTGGTCTACTCAAAATTTTAAAATATAAGAGTATAATAAACATAATGAAAATTTTCATTTCAAGTTCATTTAATGTCAAATTTAAGTGCAAAGTATTCCAATCAAGTTGAATTTTGTTGCTGATCAGGAAGGGTATTTATGTTTTATGCTTTATTCATTATAAAATAATGACAATTTATGTCGTAAACTTAACAGGATTTCCTTTTTTGTTATCTGCTGTGTCTCATTCCTTTTGTTGCTTAATTTAAAATTTCATTCTGGTATACACACAAACAATACTCGAAATTTTAAAACCCATCTTAAAAACTTTATAAATCTTCCACTTATTTAATAGGTTGACAAATGGAAATTAAAATAGACAAACAAAATGAATGAAACAATTGATTAATTTTTAGTTTCCGTGTGTATTTATCATAAAATGCAGAGTATAACAGTTTTGGTTGTACCTATCATTCAAGTTAATGTTATTATAATGCTTTTTTAATGTTATTGTGTTTTTGTCGGAGAAAATAGTAACTTTGGTAAGTCGTGAGAAATTCTTGGAATTATTAATAGAAAGTCTTAAAAAGCTATAGATTTGAAAATTTAAAATATGGCGGATCCCTGGGTTAAGTTTTAGTTTTCGCGTTTATTTATGATGCTTAATTTTAAAATTTACTGATTTTTTTAAAAAATATTTATCTGTATATTTCAATAAACAGCTGCTTTTTAGATTAAAAGATTCTTCAAGAGACAAGTAAATTTTAATAAACTTTATGCATTGTACATTTAAACTACTTTTTTTTAATATGCATCACAAATTTTTGATCCATATAAAAAATAAGTTTTCATTTATGCCAGAAATAAATAAAATACCTTTCATTTTACCCTTTTTCTCTCTCTTTTTTTTGCATAGTATTGCTCACTAAAACGTTATAAAAATTTATATTCTGCAAAAAATAAATAAATAAATGTTGCTAAAAGAAGTGTAAGAGGTCAGTAATTCGTAGCTCCTTGCAAGCATACACATTTTCTAATTTTAATAATAGTAATTTGACAGTGACTTGGAAACTTGGCAAACTTCTTGTAATCTATTGTACTTGTTACATCAAGCTTTTAGTTCATTTTTACTTTGCAAGGTTTCATGCTAGACGAGGTTGGGTAGAACAAAGAATAAAAGTATTTGTTGTCTTATGAGCTATTCTTCAGTCACATATCACTGTGACAAAAGGTTGTAGAAGTTGAAAATAAAATCACAAGTGAAAAAAAAATGTGTGATGACTCATATTCAACATGTGTCAAGCGATTCCCAACAGAAATAATAATTTATTGTTTTTTAGACATATTTAAATTTAGGAATTATTTTCTTTTTACACTTTGTAGGCTATCAATTTTACGTGGAAACTATGTCATGGTGCATAGTATTTTTTATTATTCACAATGCACAATGTTTTTGCAATATTCTCTTTTGTTCGTCTATTGGGTTTCATAAATTGAATTGATAATGCAAGTGTCAAGATGAGTTAACTCATCATTGGTCAACAAGATTTGGGCATGAAAAAACAAGTTAGCTAGTCCCCTGTCAACAGTTTGTTAAATCTTATCAATAGCAGTATATATCAAGCATGTGATTGTAATCTTTTTTTTTATTTTCAAATTCAATTTGAAAAAGGAAGAAAAAACTAAATTTATTTTGTTGATTGAGTGATTAATTTTTTGTTATACCATTATAGGTGTTATATATTTTCTAGCTTTTTAATTTTCTTTATTTCTCAAATTTAATCACTTTTTCCAATCAAATAAATCATTTATTCAATGCCACAAAAACTGAGTATCAAAATCTATTTTTAATCTCTCATTCTTCAACTGCAGTAAATATTTCAATAAAAATGCATTTTGTTGCTATAATATTTTATGAGACTTTTTGTAGTTCAATTTTAACATTAGGTAATTGCAGGCTTGGCTTGATCAGCTTCATTTTTGGCAGTGTTGGATTTTGATAAAGCGCCAATAATAAATCATTCTCCGCATTCCAAATCATAGGTTAATAATCATTTCTTAATTGGTATTTCATTAGCCAGGTCATCAGTGTTTATAACTTCAATGACCTGTTTCTATTATTAGAAGTACAGTACAGAACCCGTTATCCGGAAATCAGAAAACCGGAAAACCAAAAATCCGGAACGAAATTCGATAAATTTTCCCGCAATTTTTAAAAAAAATTTTTTTTTTTNAATTTTTGTATGAGACGTTTTTCAACAACTAATTTATTTTGGATAGAAAATATGATTTTGTTAATAAAAGTCAGAATATTGTCTATATCCATTAGTAGAAGAAAAAAAATTATGGATCATGTCTGCAAAGTAGATTTCCATCAAAAATCAATCTTCATGCTCATAGTAAACTTTCTTTCTAAAAAAAGGATAACAAACATCTTTAACAAATTTTAAGGTAATTGTTTTCAGATTTATTTAGATCAATAAATTTATTTAACCTTTTTTCCTGTTTTTTAGGAGCAGCTTTTCATGGGTTTCAGGAAGGTTTCATTAATTTTGATCCATCTTTCAAATTTGATGTTGGCACAAATGCTTTTGATTCCACAAAACAGAGAGTACCATCATATACCGTAAGTGCAAAACATCATTATTTTGTTTAATTTTTATAATTATATATATGTTACGAGGACTTTTATTTTATGGCTACTTAAAATTTTAGAAAGCCACATAAATAATGCTCTTAATTTTATTGAATTTAAAAATTTTTTGAAATTTAAAAAGTATAAAAAAAAATGCATTGTGGAGCGCATTAAATTATACATTTTAGTAATATTAGTCCACTATCTATATTTATATATCTTGTTCAAATTTTCTATTGTTAATAAATTACTTTTTATTCATCCTATCTAGTTCAAAAACATTTTTTTAAACTTATAGTGGATAATACTATTTGAACTAAGAAATAGTTTATTGCCCACATATAAATATTTAATTATTTTAGATTTGCTGTGTCGGATAAATTCAATAAAGAACATTACATAGTAGCATGTGTGGTCACCAAATTTATACTTTTATAGTAGTCTGATACCACACGCCTTCAATTCCGACTATTAGTCCGCTATCTATATTTATATATCTTGTTTCAAACTTTCAATTGTTAATAAATTACTTTTTATTCATCCTCTCTAGTTCAAAAACATATTTTTAAACTTGTAATGGATAACACTTGATGTTAATACAGTTTTTTCAAATATTAATTCATTAATCAAATTTAATTAAACGAAACTAAAATGAATATTATTTGTTTTACTTAAGTAGGAATTGACTTTGCATTTTTTTTTATATATATTACTTGTTTATGAATAAATGAAGATGATTTGATACTAAGGTAATATTGAGTGTATATTTTTTTAAATATATATTGCATAAGATAATAAGCACATACAGTATTTATAAAAAGTTATTGTTTCACTTAACAAACTGTTGTATCACATGTTTCTTTAATTTGTTCTTGTTTTAGGATCGAGTATTGTATCGGTTTAAAGAGTCCTCTTGCATTTCTTGCCTTCATTATAATTCTGTGCCAGAATTGGTATCATCTGATCATAAACCTGTCTATGGAATTTTTAATGTTACTCTCAAGCCAGGAAGGGATGAGTGAGTAATATTTACTTCATTCATGAGTAAATATTTAAATGATATGTCAGGGGTCTGTCTAGGGCAAATTTACTACCGTTTAGCGGTACTTTCACAAGTTCAACTTTAGAAAAAATGGTAGTTTCACAAAATACTTTATAAAGAACATGTTCTAAGATTCTCTGCCTCCTAAAATTTTGTTTTTGTATCTCCATAAAAAACTATAAATCTCCGAGTAAAATGAAACAACGAGATTCTCTCTCTATAAACTATTCAGGAAATCAAAATTCAAACATCATTCGAGCATTATCCTTAACATTATTGTAAGTTTATTCTAACAGACCCTTATTTTTTATGAAAATTTTTTTTTCACTATGAAGCTTTTTTCTGTATCACTTAGTCGAAAATAATGAAAGCTCTCATAATGAAAATGACTTTTTTTTTCTAGTTCTTCTAAATACAAGTTGAAATTTAACTATGGACAATGGATAAATTTGGATACAATTTTAAGCTCGAAATTTTACAATAGCAAAATTATTTTTTAATGTATGGGAAAAAATATATAGAAATTTACCAATCGTAAATTGTTTTTATTTGTAGTGACAATTTTTGAAAATCATTTCTTATTTTACCATATTTTTTTTGTTGATTTTTAATGTAACTTTTAATTTTAACAAATTATGTCTAAATTTTTTACAAAATTGGTACCTCTCAAAAACACCTAGACAGACCCTTGTATGCCATAGGTTGAATAATTTAGCTCTTCACAAAAGCTGCTTTGATTTTGGCTATTTAGAAAAAGTCCAATGAACCTTACATTTTCTAGTCTTTTAGCTCACATGTCTTTTGGTGGTTTTACTGGTAAAACCTCGCTACAACAATATTTTGGGGACCAAATAAATTTGTAGCAAGATATATTATTATATCGAAACCTACATACTTGGGGGACACAATAAGATTTTTTTTTAAATTTTAATGTTATACATGTATTAACTATAAATGTATTTATTATTTATATATTATGCAAAAAAATAATTTGCAGAGTGTTAATTATGGTTAAATATTGAAAACATTTGAAATAAATTCAGGAAATAAGATCTTAAACATACCTAAAAACTGTTTTTATTGAAAATAATCAGATATTTTTGTTTGTTTATTCATTTTTTTTTACTGTCAAGTCAATCAACAAAGTATGCATTGAGTCCAATGCATGAAAACTATTTTCATTTGTGAATGGTACTCTGCCCATCCTCTTCAGAAAAAATTCTCTTTCAGGTTTGAATGTGATGCTTGTGATCATTTGTGACTCATGATCAGCTTTTGACATGACGGAAATGAAATCAGATAGGAATGTTACATCTGTGACTTCTTAAGAGATAAGGGTGGCAATTTTAAGAATGAAAGTTCTTACGGTGGTCAGCAGTGAGTCTTCTCTTGTCAGAAAAGATGGAAAAAAACGGCAAAAGATGATAAAATAAGATTTTTTGCATTATTTAAAAACCAATAATAAATGGCGAAAATAAGGTTGAAATTTGGAGGGAGAAAAAAAGAATTTTGTAGGGGTTTTTGTAATATTGAGAGGAGCATGACATTATTTCATATGCAAGTTGGTCGGGAGCATTAAACATTATCACAGTAAAGGGAGTTATTGTTGTATTGGATATTCTAGTAGCGAAACTTCACTGTTACTCCTTCAGCCTAAGTTGTTTTAGGCATTTTTCATTATTAGATAAATTGCCACAAATTATATTCTATTAAAAGTTTCACCATTTTTCTCTCTGAAAACTTGAAACAATGTATAACATATTGAATTTGAATTCTTTTTCTTTTTCAGCGTACCGTTAGCTGCTGGTATATTTAAAAGAGATGTTTATTTAGAAGGTATATTACTGTTGTCTAGAAGGACTAATTTTATTTTCTTATTTTCATGTGATTAATCACGCAATTTCTATTTCTTATTCAGGGTGCGTAGCATTTTTAAAAAGTGCTTAAAGGTGCTATTTTTTATTTATGTTTTTTTAAAAGCCCTTACAAGTGCTTTCAGAGTTTTTAAAAAGTGCTTAATTTTCTATCTTTTAAAAAGATTTTTTGGTAACGATTGTCGTTCTAAATTACAAAAAATGCATGATTTTCATCAGTTTCTCTGCAATATTTATCAGAAACTAGTTGTTTTTTTATCATGATTATGTAAAGTTTTTGAGTTTTATTGATTTTAGGTTTTTAAATTAAGATCTTTAAATGATAGTAAAAAATATTTTTTATTACTGCTCTGATCCTAATGATGATTTTTTTATAGAAAGTGATTAAAAATACTTTTTGAGCACTTAAAAAGTATTGGGTTATTGCATAAGTTCCTACATTTTTTTTAAACATTTTTATAACTTTATTTTTTACATAAAATATCAACAATTTTATCAATAATGTACTCCCTGTTGTTGTTTACGACTTCCTCCCAACGTTCAACGAGTTTTGCGATGCCTCTTTGGTATTTATCACCCGAAAGCGTCTCGAAAAAAATTTCCAACCAAGCCCGTAATTCAACGTCATTATTGAGCGAAATGGCGCGTAATGCATTTGAAAGCGATCTAGGTAGAAATCTGAAGGCGCCAAGTCCGGAGAATATGGAGGATGTGGCAGCGCTTCCCAGCCAAGCGTTTGGATAGCTTTCTTGGTCATATTGGCGATATGAGGTCAGGCATTGTCGTGTTGGAGAAGAATGCCTTTTTGTCAATCGGGACGTTTTTGTTAATACTTAAAAAGTAATACTTAAAAGGTTTTTTTGTTAAAAAATCTGGCTACGCACCCTGTTATTATTATCCATGATGTTTTATTTGTATTTATTTATTTTTAGTTTTATACTATTATTACTAAGTCTTGTTTTTATTTCTCTTTGTTATTATTTTATTAATCATGGTGATATATGATTATTTTTTGAACCATGGAAAAATGTGCAACATGATAAAGAAGGAAATGTTTCATATTTTAGTGTTACTAACTTTAAATAACTTCTTTTCTGAAATTTAAATCAGTCTGTAGCTTATTGAATTTTTAAAAAAAATATTAGTTATGATTATTATTTTTAATAATGATTACTTTTGGTTCTTTTGCAGCTCTCAAAAGAAGAGCTAACTTTCTTGAAGTGAGCAGAGATCATAAACAAAGTGCGGTGTGTAGCATGATGTGAAAGATGATATGGCGTAGCATTTTTCATATATTCCGTCCATTGAAAATCAGAGAAATATTTTAATCACTTATTTTAGTTAAGAGTATAGTTTTATATGCAGTCTTACATGGAAATCTGTGTGTTTAAAGATTATCCTAGCTGGCTCTAGGGCATAAAGTGTATTTAAAGATTATCTATTAAAAAAAAACTATTTTTTAAGGATATCTATGGAATTTTTGGACATAATGAAGGTGAATAGAAGATTTTCTACTTAATATAATATAATACATTTATGTGATGTCTTATGAAAATTGAAGACATTTTATTAACCGCTTCCCTGATTAGAACCGTTAACCGTTTCCCTGAGTTAACTCAGGTATGAACATATTGCAAATATTTATTGTCCCAAGAAAACTCAGGCGTAGCAGAATTTGTCAGTTTGTTTTGTTTTATCACGTTTTTACTCGGCTGGAAGCAAACAAAACATTATCTGCTGTGTTTGGAAGTTTGCCAAGTTTGGTTTGGGAGTTTTTCTATGGGATTGTACACTTTGTGCGATTGCATATACAATGGTTACTGAATTTACATGGGAAAAAGAATAATGGCGTATCATTCCACTATTGTTTGAAAATTATCACTTAGTGTTGTCCCTTGTTTTAAAAATTATCTTACAAAGACTAATATTTAGCTTTTTTATTTGCCGGAGATAACTCAGGATAGTAAACTGATTTTAAATTAAATAATTTTTACGCTTAAAAAAAATTAAACTTAAAACTTGTGTATTATGTTTTGCTTAAATTCCCCGTATTTATTAATAAAATAAAAAAGCATTAATTTTTTGCTTTTTTTTTTTTCAAAACAATTGGTAAGGGTTAGAATTTTATATTTTATTTGTAACTTATTCAGGCACACTTAAATTAGAGGAATTGTTATTTAAATTCATTTTTATTTGTTTTTAAGTTATGTGTTTTGTTCCCTTTCTTTGCCTATGAAAATATTCACTGACGTTTCTGGTCATTATTAGTCATGTTATACATTATTATTACTTTTCTAGTCAAGATAAGCATTTTTGTTTCATGTATTTAATAATTGAAAAAATAAAGGTTAAATGATTAATCCTAGATTGTTTCGATCTTTGGTAAGAATTCATTTTATAGCATGTTATTTTAGGAAATTGTAAAAAGTATATAGGTATTTATAATTTTATGGAAATTGCTTTAAGTATATTCTTATTTATATTTAAGTGTCCGCCATCCTTCACAAATAGTTCTTGTTCATTTTAAATTGCCATTAAAAGAATTAAATCAGATTGTAAAGCACTTTGTTTACTAAATAGAAAAGAGAAAATGGAGATGTTTCGAGAAGACCAGAAAAATTAGAAATGCGACAGTCTTTGTAATGTATTCCACAAGGTAGACGAAAAAATGACTTGGCATTAAGGTCAATTTAAAACTATTAACAGGGATATTAGGCATAAGTTGAAATTAGATAAATTTCTTTGCTGAAAATTGGGTGGGGTGGATAAGCATAACTGAGACCTTGTGCTCCTTTAAGGAATGAAAAGATTAAATGACATTGCAGTTTTGAACTGCTACTGTTTTTATATAAGAATACAGAGTATCTGACTTAAAAAACTCATTTCTTTTACTTATACAGCTTTGTAACAAGATTTTGATTTCTTCACTTAAAATAAACAGCATTTGGTTGATTTTATTGTCTGTAAGATCTGAAAATATGAAAAAAATTAGCATAATTTTAAAATAAAATAGAATAAATATTCTTGTTTTAAAATGTAATATCTTAGTTGCTACATCACTTAACCCTGGCTCTACTACTTAGAATATATATACTACTTGTTTTATAATGATATTGAGTTTTTTTCAATAATCATAAAAAAAAGTACTAAATAGTAAAAATACTAAATACTTTTACAATTTTAGTGATCTATGCCTTTTCTTAGTTCTAAAAGAGGTTCTTTCGGCATTGAATTGTGATAAAATGTAAATACTGTACCAGCAAAATCAGTTATTATTTTTATTCTCAATACTGAAAAGTGCAAAATTAAAATCATATAGTTTTTATTATCTAATATCTCTCATTTCAATTTTTTATGAATGTTTGTATTCTAATGGGGATGTATTTTTAATATACAGTTTTTTTCTTCCCTCCCTAAAAATTGTGACTTTGACTTAACAGTATAAAAGAAATCATACAGTTAAGAACCTTAGCAACAATATGTATTTTTAACTACATGACTTTTTTTAAGTAAAATTTTTATTGTCAAATACTTATACAAAATAACAGATATATGTATGTTGTTTAAGACTATGTGTGATATTATACTTTGCTATATCCAGGTACCATCTGTGAATGCTTATATATATATTGTGAAAAGAAAAACACTAGAAATTTGCTCTTATGATAAATAGACATGTTTATTATCACACTTCATTTATATTATTCTTATATTTTGTACTGTATTGTATTTTCAGAAATTTTTCTGCAAACCATCCTTAAGCCAAATGATTTATTATTTTGTGAGATATTTTCAGAACTTTATATTTGTAGCTATAATTTTTATTGTTTCGATCTATCAGTTCCCATCTCAATAAACCACTATTTCTCACAATCATCTAATCTTTTCATTTCTTTAATACTTTACATTTTATTTCAGTTATATGGTTTTAAAGTGTTATGTTGACTTATAATTAATTTCCATACTGATTGTTCATGGTAAGACCTGGTTGTTTTCTTTAGCAACCATTATTTGTGTGTATTTATATATATATAAAGCGTACGAAAAAAGACTTAGGAACAAATTGTAGCTTACATCCATGTTACAGATATTTTAAACTTGCCAGTAAATCTAAACTAACTTAATCAATATGTTACATTTTACACGATTAAATGCATGTTAGTTTTAAATTGATTTTTGTTACAATGAAAACTATCTTAAAATTTGGAGTATCATAAAAATAATATTTTATAATATTGTACCGTTCACTATCGATTCCGCCAATCTTACATTGTGTTAACATTTGGGTTTCTGTTTAGGTCCGTTTGGGTGTCACCAGGGAGCAGAGTTATTGAATGTATTACACCCAATTTTACGTCATCGGTAAGAATTTACGCGTGTTTTTAAATTAAACACTCTCGTAATGGTTTACTTTTTGTTTAACTATGTTGATATCGACATTATGTAAATCGCATGCAGGTTTAAATAGTCATTTGTACTTTGTTGCTGATTTCTGTTGTTATTATCATTTTATTTCATTCATCGTTATGTTTACTTTTGAGTTACCGATTGATATTCATCATATTATTTATGTGCCGTATTGTATATGTCATTAAATCAATTTTCAAATAATCGTAACTATCTGAAGCGGATGTTAACACCAGCCTCCAGTATTTTTCTTGTAATCAGTCCATTATTATGGCTTTTTTTTTCTTTCACGCTTTTGGATAAAGCGTGTGGCAAGTTGTAGAAATCTTTGACGGTAGGCGGATCACATGTTTCATGAAATAGTAATAGATATAGAAAAAGAGTTCCCAGGTTTTTGACGTTGTAAAGGAAAAATTTTCACAGTTTAACAACCCTGAGGTTATTGAAGTGAGTGAGGGATCTTGCGAGTACCTATGAAAAGATATTGGGTTTGAGTATTGCACAAAAGAGAGTGGGTTAAATAAATATTCAAATAATAGAGGGTTCGATTTATGTTCAAATGTTAGTAAGTTTAATTGCTGATCAAATGATAGTGCGTTTGTGAACTGATTAAAAGAGTAGGTTCCAGCAATGATAAAATGATTGTAGATATGAGTAGTGTTGAAACGATAGTGGGTTCCAGTACAGGAAAAATAACGGGATCGATCATTGATAAAATGATAGTGGGTTTAAATGATCAAGAGTTCGAGTACCAATTAAAGATGATTGATTTGAGTACTGATCAAAAGAGAGTAAGGTCGAGAACTGATGGAATGGTAGTGCGTTCAACTGCCCATAAAAAGATAACCGTTTCAAGTACTGATCAGGGAAGGATTGGCTCATTGGGACACTCCAGTGTATCCTAGTCTATCCAAGCTGAACTACAAAAACTTATCCCACAGTAAGTGAACCAGCCAGATTACTCTCGTATATAGGGTCTTCTCCTCTATAACTTGTTGGAAGAGCTCCCTGTTTGACACAAAACCATATAACTCGTGTCATTCGTATATACTTGATTCAACCATAAAATAATCCATAGAACAATATAAAGGTTATATAAAAAGTTTGAAATATGTCAAATATCTCGAGAAATCTATGTCGGATCTAAAAAGTAAAACTAGGCGCATTCAGTACTTTTTTTTTATATATATATATGATACCAAACTCGATCTTCCACCTGCTGCATTTAGTAGCACATTTTTATTGCAAAATCGCGAACTAGAGATCCGTCTTATTGTTGTAGTTGTAGTTCATTTACATCGCACAAGAGCTGCACAATGGGCTACTGGTCTATGAAACATCCCTGAGGATGATCCGAAGACATGCCATCACAATTTTGATACTATGCCGAGGAGACCCACTTCGGTAGCCCGACTACCTGCAAGCGAAGTCGAGCACTTTACGGTAGAACAGTTTAACGAGGGCCAATACCTTACACTCTCAGTCTCTACGCAGACTAGTCCAAGTGGTTTCCAGTGTGAACTTTGATTGGTCTCGAGGTCGAGATACAGCTATTTTATATTGATTGTGCTCCTTTTTAATTTTTCTCGCTTCCAACGCCATCTGTGAAGCGAAATGCCTAATCCTATAATTCATAAGAGGTTAATTTTTTCTGGAGAATCTGAGAAAAATAATGTTTCATATATTTAATTTCTAAGCTGCCCCTTTCTCTAGAGGTGGGGAGAAGAAGTTCGAGTTTGATATCACTTGATTTAAAAGAAAATTTGTCGTGTTATTTATTGTAAATGATATATTTTATATATCATTTTTTTATTAATTATTTTAAAGAAAATAATGAATGCTTCTATTTTCACTTTTTCAATCCGATATATATTCCTCGATATATTTGACCTTTTCCCAACTCTTTCATACCTTGTATATGCCACCCAGGGCTAAAGAAAATAGAAGGGCTGCTTCACTCCTTTGAAGAAACTCTCGCCGTGCCAATCCTCCGATTTTCTCTAGTGACGTCACTTTGGCGCAAAGCTCGCACTTTTACTTCTGCCTCCAGAAGAATCGCCGCAT
>NC_092205.1:102703766-102707644 GCF_043381705.1 Parasteatoda tepidariorum | reverse complement strand
TATTTATAGTGTCATTTTCGCCAACTAGTAAAACATTTTTATTAGTTTAAAATGGTATTTTTTTTTTAATATAATGGCCAAGAAAGTTTTTTTGAACTATGTTTATTAACGGAAATAATGTGTTAATTACGTGAAGTCTGAAAGCTAATAACCAGAAAAAGTCTAACTTATTTTTACAAAGAGAAAGATGCAAAGTTATCATAATATCTTTGCTTGCGATCTCCGAGATCTGTGGACACAGTGATGTCATGAGGAGGGAAATCGTAGCTTCAGCTCTAAGAGCGGAGTGAACTAGCCCTTCTATTCTCTTTAGCCCTGCGTTACACTATCGAACAAAAATGGGATTTTACTCACCTTCATAGTTGGTCTGTAGAAGAATTGTTGGAATGAGAAATTTTGACGTTTTGTGTGGTGAATGTCTTTAGCCCTGTATGCCACCATCATGTCAATACTTCAATTTGAATAGAAATCAATTAAGATTTAGAAAAAGGAAAATCCAAAATTTGGAACTTAGGTTTTAATGTAAGGTATCATAAACCATTCAAAATATTTTTCATTTATATTAAACTGCCTGAAACACAGTGTTTAACCAAAGTTTTTCAAAAACTTAAAATTGAGGAAAGTTAAAAACATACGTACAACTGAAGTTATGACATGAAACCAGTATTCTCTCTCTAGGTGACACTCCACTGAGGACATAACCAGGGTCGGACTTGCCATAGACCTTAAAAAGTGATCGTCCCCTGAGTCTTCTAACTCCATTTCCTTTTGAACAAAAAAATAATTTTTTTTATGTATAACTTTAAAACTTACTTTGTCGTAATTGGTTTGATTATTGGCATTATGAGTAAAATATTAAATTAGAATTTTATTTAATGAGTCTGAAACTACCTAAGTGCGTCTCAATTTAGATAACTACAGGGAACTGCATCTTCAACCTAATGGATGTGCATGGAATTCTGAGTTTACACATTTTCGAATGCACAACCAGGGGCCCCACCTACAAAATTTTGAAACCAAGGTTCCCCGTCTAAAAATAGGAGGAAAAAAAAGGATAGATAAATACTACATCTTCGCAATGATGAATTATGAAACAAAAAAATGCGTACAAATTGTGGCACAATATGCATAAAATTACGAGTTAACAGACTTTTTATTGTACAAACCCGGGGCCCATCTGCAAAATATTTTAAACTAAGGCGCCCCTAGAACCTCCCCTCTAAAAATGGAAGAAGGAAAAAATATTTTTACGAAAAGTAATATTTCCACTTCATTGATGAAACATAATTTGCGGCAGAATGTGCTTTGAATTCTGAGTCAACAAACTTTTGATTATAAGAACTGGGCCCCACCTTCAAAATGTTTGGAACCAATTGACCTTAAAATATTTTCTCCCCCTCCCCTAAAAATGGAAGTAGGAAAAACTCTTCTATCCTAAATGTTGCTACACCTTTGCAATAATAAATTATGAAAGAAAAATACTTAATAATGCTAGGGAAAAATACTTCTATGCAAAATGACACTGCTATTTTGCGATGATGAATAATGAAACTAAAACATGCTTACTGTTACGGCAATATTATTTATTTCTGTTTAACATTTTAAAAAAGATTTCATTTCTGTTTTATATTTTAGTTTTGAACAGAAAAAAAATTTTAATATGTTATGAAATCTACATAACTTTATCAACGCTAGTTTAAGAAAAATTGGAAACTCCATGAAAAAAAATATTACATCATACACAGCCAATTTCGCGTAATTCATTGACATGCGCACAGTACAGATTGGATAGTAATGATCCCCAATGTTCTTTTTTTAACTTTGAAGTTTTCAGATTTTATAATCTTTATTCAAATTTAGTTAAAAATCGGTAAAAATCAAGGCAATAAATTATTTTGCCGTTCTTTTCTTTTCGTCCTATTCAAATCTTTCCTCACTAGTCCGTTTTGGCCGAGGTTGTTTGAACGTCTTATCAAAGAGAAGGGGAAATTTAGCAACTGTGTTTCTTGGATATGTATACCCACTAGGAAATCGCTTAACACATAAGATCAAATTTCAAAAACGTTTATTCCAAACTTGACTGGGAAAAAAAGCACAATGTCTTACAATTATTTAAAATTTTCCCACATGATGCTCAGGGGAGAAACGGTGGCATAACTACCACTATAAGTATTGAATACCAGTTCACTAGTATATAAGACATGTTAACTTGATTCTATCCTGATAGATGAAGGTTGACGTATTCAAAAAATTAAATTCCCGCAGAACGAGGGGACAGTTATTTTGAAGACAATTTGTCTGCAATGTGTTGGGGGATCTCAACATTCTTTTGTTTCCACTGAGTTATCTTCTTTTTCCTTAACTTCTAGATTTTTTGGCAGCACGTAATTATAACTTCCATGGAGCTAAAAAATTGTGTTTGTGTTCTAAACAGTTTATATATATATATAAGTTCAAAATGAAGAATAAAACAAAGAAAAATTTTAGACATATGAAGAAGAAGAAAAAAAAAAGGGGGGGGGAAATAATAAGTAAAAAAATAACAAACAACAGTTAATAAAAAAAGAAAGCAAAAAGGATGAAATTTTATTTAAAAAAAACCGGGGGAAAAAGATATAATCTTTTCTTCATCCCACACGATTATATCCGCAAAACAGAGTGCTTTCTGATATTGTATCAATAAAGCCAAAGCAAAATATATTAATACAATAGTGTGAGGAGCACTCAAAAAATTTTTTCATAAAAATAACAACAAATAAAATAGATCACAAAAAGTAAAAATAACATGTAAAAACAGAGAATAAAATAAAAGAAAAAGAAAAAACATTAAAAAGGGATTACAAAGCGAGTAGCTTATCAACTTACATGGACGGAAAATTTTTCAAGAATGATTAAAAAATGTTTTCGCAGAAAGATTGCCAGATTACAAAATATGAACACAAAAGCGCAAATTTAGTGTAACAAGAGGGTTTTAAAGTGTCGTTCTTACTGCACTGCTTAAGTGATTTTTTATTCTGAGCTTTGATTTTTTAGTAAAGGAATTTTTAGTAAATAATTCGAACCACGGATTTGCCCGGAATGGATTTGCACATGTTTTAAATGTTTTTTGTCAATATTAGGGCAAGTTTTGCATCTTTTATCATCACACGCTTTATAGGAAGGTAAAGTTTCGGGAATAGAATGCAATTCAAAAAATCGTTAGCGCAATAAATGAAACTTATTGTTTTTCTTAACTTTCTTCGTGTTTTCTAGTATTTATTTATTTATCATATATATAAGCTGTTTTCATCAAAAATGCAATAAGTTGAACTAAATCAACTGATTTTTGTTCATTACAAATCAGTTATGTTGGAAAAGTTATAGTTACATTAAATGCTATATGTCAAAACAATCTCAATATTTTTTGCTAATACGAAAGATCATTGGTTTCATTGTATATACTAATTTACAAAAAAAATTTTAATCTATCACTTCTTTAAAAAAATGCACTTTTCAATGGAAATTTTATGATAAAAATTTTTGTTTCAGGGAATTCAAATATTGATTGAGTAATCCGACACTTGAAAAAATTAAATATATTTCACAAAGAAGAATAAACTAATTTTCTGTCATACATTTTATTGATAATAATTAAATTAAGTTCTAACTAAATAAAATTTTTTACAATAAACTCTAAAATAAACTATCCCAAGTAGCACATAACATTAGATAATATCAGAAAATCAGCAAAATCTAATGTTATATTACACAACTTGTAATATTAGAAAGATATAAAAGGTCGCTGTTTGCTCAGCCTTTTATAATATTAGATTCAATGCAAACTAATATTATCTAGCGTTCGCTGTAATTTTATATAATATCAGATTCTATGCAAATTA
>NC_092205.1:102661230-102703266 GCF_043381705.1 Parasteatoda tepidariorum | reverse complement strand
CCGAGGGGTGAAGTTACGGCACTGCTCCCATTGGTCTTATAAATTTTGCGAATTAAGTTACTAAGCAATATCAATAAAGCGCTTTACTCACATTTCCAAAAAATTGAGAACATATCCTTTCAAGGAGCCCCTAATTCAAATGCCCCCCAGAGCCCCTAACTCCAACCCTGGACAAGTCCCGCAGTGGACTGATCGTTGAAACGCGATTCTGAGCAACTCACCGAAGTCAAGCATCACTGGCTGCAGTCAGTGCGCGGGTGGGTGACCACTTGGATCAGTCTGCAAAAAGACTGAGGGTGTGCGGTATCGGTTTATGTACCCGGTTCTTCTCACTGAATGCGATTCACGCTTTTCCGATTGCTGTTGAAGTAGAATGGGAACGCTGGTTACTGAAAATATTTTTCCAATAAAAACTTACTTAAAAAGGCATTTACACCCAATGTGATTACCGCACTGCCAATCGCCGAATGGAAAAATATGAGAACCTGATTGGTGAAATCTAATTTGTTCCCTTCGGCGATCGAAGAGGCAGCAACCACATTTGGTGTGAATGCTTCTTCTTTTTAGTTGCTTATTTTTTTCTTTTTTCTGCGGTGGTCGGAAGAGGTAAACCATATTCATTGAAGATGGTCTTTTAAAATGTTTTGTCTTAAAGCGTTATTGGTCGATTGAGATTATTATTAATCTCTAGACAAGCTAGCTACTGCAGCTCTGCAAGTGACATGATGACGTCACTTGAAAAGGTTTCGTTATTAAAATCTGTAATAGTGACAAAGCCAGCTTAATAAGTTTAATAAACGTTTTTAGTTTTTGTTTTTCTGTTTTGATTTTGCTGATGGCTGATTTTTTTTGTACTGATCGCTGTTTTATGGTGTTTATCTTTATTTTTGTAATGAAGTTCTGAAGTATTATACTATAAATGTGAAATTCACAGTTATTGAAAATAATCACAACACGCAAATAGATAGTGTATGTTTTTTGAATTGCATTAAACATTTGAAATGAATTGAGAAGGAAATATCATTATATAGAGATATGTGTTTATTAAAAGTTAAATATTCCTCTTGAAATCTTTGAAAGTTTTTAAATTGTACTGCATCAAATAGTTGCATTTTTATAAAAACTGCCAACAGTAGTTCTTAGGGTATTTTACATGGCATGTTAAATTTTTGATTAAAATGTTACATCCTCTTGAAATTGAAGAGCTCCTAAAACATGCTTTCTTTTGCCAGATGTGAAAATAATTAAGGGTAATTCAACCATTTTCGAAAGTTGAATTTGTAGAGTTTTAAAGCTTTTAAGGAAATCCGAGACGTTTTCATAATTTTTGGGGAAGAATTCTGCAGCAGAATGATCGACAAATCGTCTGAATTTCCATGAAGGGGCCTGCAAAATATAAAAAAACTGAAACCATCTCAAAAGGGGACCAACCTGAGAGTTCAAGTAGAAAAAATTCCAGTCGAACCTATTATTTTATTTTCATGTTTTTTTTATTTATTTTTTAATTAGCGGGTTTAAAATTTTTTTAGCGTCTGGGCGATTCTAATTGACGCAACAGATGGAAATATGGAAGTATCCCCAATTTTTGAATAAGTCTTGGTGTCATTTACATTCACAACAAATTTTAAAAAAAATGTAAAAAAAAAAATGAAAATTACAAATTAGTTTTTATGGCTGTAACACATCATATTATGTCCATAACACACCCAGTTTTTAATTTTTTAAAAGTTTTTAAATTGATGACGGCTACTTGAAATTGGAGTGAGTGGAGTATTTTTGCAGAAATTAGTTGAACTGCTTATATTACTTTCAGCCCCCGGGTAAAATTTTCACTGGAATTTTCCTGCTTTGCTTTATTTTCCCATTAAATAAATATCACAAAGATATCGTTTTTTCCCTTCTTTTTTTTATGCTGGAAAGCTTGCATCCGTAGGCTTGAAAAAGCCGGGTCTAATGATCAGCAGAATATGTTAAATGGAGTATGTTAAATCGAGTTAATGTTAAATCAAGTATTTTAAGTCTTCAGATGTATCACTTGTTAACGGTGGATTTACTTGTACATTGCTTTTTTTGCACGTGTGCTTTTAATCAGTTTAGTAGAAAGTATATTAAAACATGTATTGGTACTTTTCACTGGAATGATTTCCGCATTGTTTTTGGCATCTACTCCGATATAATTACCAAATCTTGGAGATCTCTCGCAGTGCCCTGCGATACACTAAAAAAACATTTCTGGGAATCATCTCAAAGGGTGTAACACTCATGGCCATCTCCTGGCAAAGTTAATTTTTTTTAAATAAAAATTGGCAAGTTTTCAATCCAATTGAGGCCTTGGTAATTGTAGTTAGCGTAGCAGATCACAATGTAAAAATTTTCCCTTTTCAATTATTTAAGGGTAAATAAATTAAAATTTTTTATTTTGTTTTAGGAAAATGTTTTTTATATGTTGTATTTTCGCTTATTGTTTTGTAATGTAAAGAATAAAATAAACTAAAAAACTCTAGTTTACTTGTGTGTGGCTAGCCGCAAAGTACCTATTTATATTAACGCTTTAACTTATAGATTTCAGTGATAACCTTTTTGTTTTCTGGGGACTGCTTTTATTTTGACTACTTTGTATTACCTTTGACTCTATGCTCTTAGGCTTGCAGTTGTAAATGAAATTCTATAAATTATTGTTATTTGTCCCTAAATGCATGTGACTAAACATAAGTTTCATTTTTCCTAATTATATGTGTATATAGATTATGACGCTTAAAACTGTTAATGTAAAATGTTTGTTGTGATTTTATGTCCTAACACAGTTTGTTATTCTAAATTTGTCTTTAAATTTTGTGGTATAAATTATGGTCAATTTTTTTTTTTTTGACTTTTGTTTTGGTGCCCTCATATAGTTTTATTGAATGTTAAAATTAATTTTAAGATATTATTTAGAAAATGCGAAACTTATCTAGTTTTTTAATTTCTTTACTTTGATTATTTTTCTTTAAGCTGTAAGGTTATTATTAGCTATTTCTTGAATGTTTTTATTCAGTGTAAAATTTTGTGATTTCTACAGCAATTATAAATTTTCTTTTAAAAAATTGCATTTCATTTTTGTTAGGAAAGGAAGGAAAACTTGCAAACAGTTGATAAAAAATATTTAAACAAAATTATTCTGTTAAAAATACTAATTATTTTATTTGATAAATGTAATTTGAAGAGTGCATTGTTGATGTTAAATATGTAATTTTTTGTTATTTATTATTGCAGATTTTTAAGCAAACCTAAATGTTCATGAATAAGCATGATTTGGTAATATCTTTGAGTTGATGTGGTGATATCTCCACAAAGTAAGTTAAATAACAATTTCAATGCATTTAATTTTACTTTTCTTAGGTGCTAAGCTTTACTGATTCTTAATCTTAACTCTAGCTTTAAATTCTCTAACAAGCTCTATTTCTGGAGAAAAAAAAAGTGAACTAATTTCATTACTATGTTCTCTATGGCAGAATCCCGGCGACATTGTTGCAGAACGTTACAGAGTTCTTGCAGAAACATTTATCTTTTGAGAAATAAAAAAATTTAGTTTTCTTTTCTACTGAAATTTACAGGTATTATTTGAATCATGCATTTAGATAATAACTTTTTGGCGCACTCAATTTACGTCGATTGTATCGTAAATCCATGTAATGTTTCGATCATATTTTGGGCAGTTATTGATATTTATTAAATGGATTTTAAATACCCTGATATATTTCAAACAATATGAAAAATTCGAATCGTGCATTTAAGTATTTACTTTTTAAGGCAATAATTCTATCGAAATTTTGGCAGTTATTGGTATTGATTTCTCCATAGTTTTTAAATTTGATACAGTAGAGAACCGATTATCCGGAACGATTGGGACTATCGCTATTCCGGATAACTGATTTTTCCGGGTTTCTGAATCGCTACAAAAAGCCGTTTTTTTAGTGTTAAACCCAACTAAAAAAAAATTGGAAATAATCTTAAAAATTAGAAAAAACGATGAGGTAATGCACTAATGATTATTTTTGAAATGATGGTACGGTAAACATCTTCCAAAAAAGAAGGAAAAATCCTAAAATCTTATAAGGAAAAAAAAATTTTTTTTTAAATTGCGAGAAAATGTATCGAATTTTGTTCCGGTTTTTTGGTTTTCCGGTTTTCTGATTTCCGGATAACGGGTTCTGTACTGTATTATTTATTACAGCAACCTAATCTAGAAACGAAACACTCATTCGAGTAATCCCTTTTAGAGGAATTCGATTCACGTGATTTCGTTGTCAATCTTTTTTTCGGCAATGGATTTCTTGATTTTTATTGTGATGATTATTTTCAAAATGCGAAGAAGGAAATAATTGGTGTGTTTTTCCCTCAACAAAATGTGAGAATATTCACATAATATTAAAATAAGAAATTATTACATGCTGTATTAAAAGAAAATTCTAATAGTTGTTTTTGTTTGTAAACACGAATTATTAAATTATACATTTTTTTTTGTAACACAGCGCTTTTGTTATTTTAAATTAGTAACATATATGTTTGTTGTTATTAAAAGTATCTTGCAGAGAGATATGTTAGTGCTAGAGAGTTTTGTTGCAGATAGCTCAAAAAGTTCTGCCACAGAGATTATGTTACCCCTATTTAAATTGGAAGATTCAATGTAACTGCTATAGAAAATTTTTTTTGCCAAATTTCTGGAGAATACCCCCTGGAGTTTTTATGATAAAAGTTTTCTGGTGCGAATTTNAAAAAGTTCTGCCACAGAGATTATGTTACCCCTATTTAAATTGGAAGATTCAATGTAACTGCTATAGAAAATTTTTTTTGCCAAATTTCTAATAAATTTTTGAGTTTTTATGATAAAAGTTTTCTGGTGCGAATTTTTTTTGACCATACAAAATTAGAATACCAAATGTAATTTGAACCAATTATAATTTCCAACAAGAAACTTATTTTTTGAATTGTTCAAATTTTGCCTTGAATCAGTATTTTTATTCAACAATATGCATAGTTTTCGGATCATACTTACTTTGCCAATCATTAAAATTAAATAATAAGTTTTGGTGGAAACCACATTTTCCAAAGTTTATGTCATTTCAAGAACATAAAAATTAAGCTTGAAATTTTATTGTAAATGTTGCATGGATTTATATAGTACCATTTCTAAGAACTTTGATCATGATTGTGGTGTGGCTAAAAAAGAATGGGAGAAAAAGGGGGTGACTAACATTAAGTCAACTTAAGATTAAACAAAATTTAGAGATTAATTGAGTAAAGGCTGAAAAAGATGAAAGTGGGTACATTGTGATTGATGCAAAAGATTAGGTAAGTGCAACAGAGGAACATGCTGAAAAACAAAAGGAAGAGAAAACAACTTACACAGCAAAATTACTCACCAGAACAGATATGGTAAAAGGATGCACATTTTTATTTTAATTTTATCATCATGAACAACTTAAAACTTGGCAAACAAGCCAACAAAAATCTCGGCCTAAGCCGAACACAAAAAAACACAAAAAATTTGTAAGGGAAAAAGTAACAACTAACTGTTTCTTCATGAGGAAGACAGGCGAGAAAACCTCGCCAAATAAATCATAATTTTACGAATATCGCGTTGGTTGGATGGAGAAGGATCAGAGGGGCAAATCACAGAGCTGCAATTATTGGCCAACTGGCGAAGTTAATTGTTATGCTCTGTGCCAAACATGAAGCAGGGTTGTCAAAAGCTGTGACACACCTAGGAAAGAATTTTGTAGAATGTTCTGGAACATTCTTGGCGTCATTGTGAGATCAAATAGAGCGTCTTGCATTTGATGCTAGCCGAAACGTGGGAAAACGGACTTGAGGTCACTCCTTCTCAATCCAACAAAGGGGTTTGCTGACTGGGCATAAATCTTGCTGTCAGTGAAGCAACAATAGAAAGAATCTTCTTTTAAAGGAAGAACATAAATACAGAGAAAGATTACTTTCCCAAGATTATAAAAATATATACTTGAGCTTAAAACTTAAATATTAAAGATTACATGAAAATATTGCAAGGAATTATTGAACAATGACAAATAAATAACATTAATTACAAGTGTAAAAAGAAGAAATTAAAAACCATACAATTAACTAAAATTTGCATATTATCATTAAGCTGTCACATAAATAACATTTTGTCAGTTGTATTACACCAAAAGTTTATCTCAAATTTAACAGTTACAATTTTAACTTACGTAATTATTTAAGCTAGTTTATTACATTATTATAATGAATTAACAAATGATTTTAATTAATATGTAGTGTACCATACTACAATGATGTTTCATATCACATTTTAACTTTGAACATCTTTCCAAGCTGTTGTTATGGGTGAAAAACTTGTTTCTAAAAAGATAGTTGAACATTGAACCTAATCTTATTAGAGTTTATACAATTTTTATGGAGATTTAATAGCACCATATCCAGAGATCTCCCGAAAAATAAAAAAGGATGGGATGCTTTTTCACAAACATAGGCACCTTCAGTTTTGAAGGACACTAATCTTGCAAATTATATAAATTATATTTACTAGATTAGAGTCAGCCCTTCAAAACAGAATTCATAATAGTCAAACAAAAATGAGAAAAAAATATTTTATGCATATTAACTTAGCCTAAAAATAATTAGTTATATTAATCTAGAGTTCATGGTTTCTATTATTGCAATTTCTTATTTTAAAATAAAAATAAAAAGATTTTCTAAAAAAAGAGGACAAAATTTTTTAAAAAAGGGCGGATGCAGTTATTTCTGTAAAAGGAGGGTAGGCAAAGTGAGCCAACCCTTCTAGAATACATACTTAGGGAGAAAACTATCATATCTGATAATTATAGCATGATTGTGATACCTTTTAAAGTTTTGATAGAAAATGATTTTAAAGCTGGAAAAAATATTAACTTCATAGATAACCTGAAACTTAGATTTGAATTCAATTAAATTAGGGGTATATGAATAGAATATTCTAAGTTTTAAATTCAAATTAATTTGAAATTTTACAACACAAAAAAATATTTTTCTTTAAAAAGAAAAAAGAAAAACAAAGCAATTTTTTTTATTATTTTTAATTAAAATTTTCCTAAAAAAAAAAAAAAATCTTGTAAATTGGGCTTTTTTAATATTTTTTTTTTTTTGTTCATGAAAATAGACTTTTTGCCAACCTTTTTAAATTTGCTTGAATCTTTTGTGTTTTCAAAAAATATTTCTTAGTATAAAAATCTGTAACAAAAACAGAAGTTCTAAATTTTTTTCTTCTTCAATTTTTAGATTGCCAACAGTCAGCATGATGACTTTGTACTGTTGGAACAGATGTGAAAATTTAGTTCTTCAAAGTGTAAGGAATATCAATTTTTAGCGGATCATTTGAACAGCTATGGTATCATTGCGATATAAGTCCTTCGTTTTGGGTATCATACTAACATCCATTACTTGGAGTGTAATTTTGTACATGAAATCAAAGCTCAATGAAGACAACTATGCATTAGAAAGCCATCCAGACGAAATTGCAAAATGGAAATTAAGACCACGAGTTTTAGATTCTGCTGTTGGTATCAATCTCCATAAATCAAATATCAGAACAAATTTAATCAAACAACATTTAATAGATCAAGAAACTAATATGATTGAGGGAAATGATCTTTCTGATGATTCTGCCAAGGATCGCCATTCCAAGAAGTCTCTTCAAAAGCTTTTAAATTCGACAGAACTCATACATTTGGGCATGATCACGTCTCCTGAAGACCAACGCATAAAAGATCAGGGCTATAAAAGGCATGCATTTAATCTTTTAATCAGTGATAGATTAGGATTCCAGAGACTTCTACCTTATACACAACATTCCTTGTAAGTAAACTTTTTTTTTGTTCATAAAATTTGATTTTATATCAGCCTTGTGGCAGATTTTTTTCGGGCTTACTGCGACACATTCTCCTGGCATTAATATTTTTCTTTAAGATACTTTTAACTATGACAATTACTAATTTGAAGTAAAATCTGTGCAGTAACTCCAAAATAAAGATTGCCGACAACTCCAAAATAAAGATAGGACTCTTAAAAGATGTGATAAGAAAGACTCAAATAAGTGTGTGAAAACATTATGTTCTTCAAAGAAAAAAATGAAAGAAAGAACATCATTTCTAGAGCAAACTATCTTTTAAGCTTTTGCGATTTCTGAATTTTTATTTTATATATTAATTTTAAATTCTAGATGAAGCCAGTCATTAAAGACTTTTTTTTTTAAATCCCAAGCAAGAGTAGAAAAAATGACGATGTTTTCTTTTCTCTTAGATGCGCAAGAAAGACATCTTTAAAAAATTCTCCGGTGGAAGAAAAAACATTTTTAAAAAAATTATGCAGAAAGGAAAACCAAAAATCTCCCCTTCCCAAAGGAAAAAATTTGTAACATTCTGCATTGCCGTGTCGCCACAATTCTGCCTCGGGGATATCAGTATTTCTGCATTATAAGGCTTGCTGGCAATTTTTACAAAATTATTATTTGTCAGTTTCACGCCTGCCCACGTTCATATTAAACCATTGATTGTTGAATATTTATTGAAGCTTCTTGAAACACCTTAAAAAATTTATGTATTGCATTTTAGAAAATAATTCTATGTTTTAAGTTATATGTACTAGTTTTTATTCTTAAATCAATAAACTGAATATTTGTTGAAACTTCCTAGAACACTATACTGTTGAACCTCATTAGTGCAAAACCGATTAACGTGTTATATTGCTTTACATGAAACACATGTCGGGTACTATGATTTAGCAATCAGTTGTTGTCGTTTGAATGTTTAACATAAAGCTTTCAAGCTGTTTATTGTTTAACATGAAAGGATACGCCACAGATAATAAGCATGTCTGTAAAATCCCAATCATTCATTTTGAGGAATGCTATATCTATTTTCTTCCTTTGTTAGAAGTAGCAGATGGGCAAATAAATAAAGTAGTAAAAATAAAATATTTAAAACTTATACGCAATGTAGTGCATGACATAATAAGTTAGTAATAGTGTTGTAGGTAATGTTGGAGATAGACAGCAAACCTTTATGTTTACTCCATTATCATCAGAGTGTAATTTAAATTCCTGGATGAGTGGTGTTTCACATACTTTAAGTTCTATCTAATATTCTGTGTAGAAATATAATCTTCTTTGAGAAGTTTCATTATAATTTCTTATCTGAAGTATTACTTTTTCTTTTATTTTGCAATTTGATGAAATATTTTAATTTAAGTTCATTGTCTAACTAGTAGCCTTTATTTTTTCAGATGCAAAAGTCAAGTGTATGAAGAAAATCTTCCTAAGGCTAGTGTCATTATTTGTTTTTATAACGAGGCTCGATCAACCCTATTACGAACAGTCTACTCCATTCTTGACAGAACTCCCAGCCATTTGTTGCACGAAATTGTTCTTGTTGATGATTCTAGTGATGATGGTATAATTATATGTTTGTTTTTGTTGTGCTTCAAGCTTTATTAGTCCAAGGTTTTTTAGGCTGTTCAAGTATTGTCTTTTTTTTGGTTATTTTGAAAATCTTGAGTCACTCTTTATGATAATTTCAAATAATGTCATTTATCAGACTCACTTAACTCTCCCTAAATTATATTTTTTTCAAAAATAAAATAGATAGCACAAAATGGAACGGAGAAATCAAAAATAAAACAGATACCATTTTAAATTTACTGTACATTTTCATAACACTAATTGATATATTTTATGTACATATATGATATCGTTTTATGTATTTGTAATAATTTTTTATTTTTGTGTTGCTCTTGCAATCTTTAGAGTTTGTGTGTGTCAATTAGTTTTTCAACTTGCATGATAGATTTTTTTACATGATTTTGAAATATTGTTTAATATCAAGGAATGAAACTAATTTACAAATTCAGAAAAAGACAAAATAAGTGAGTAACATCTAAAATAATAAATCAAAACAGAAAAGTGCTTAAAAAGCAGCTAAATCCAAATTTGTTTTGTTTTAATTTATAAAGTCGGAAAAACAATTTTAGCAGAAAACAACAAAAGTTAGTTTCAGAAAAACAAGTTTTCTGCTAAAGTTGTTTTTCTGACTTTATAAATTAAAAATATTGTTAATTAATATTTAATTAATAAGTTATATTAAAAGCTTATACAACAGTTAATATTTTTAAAACTACTTGTTTATTCAAGGCATAGTTTTTCTATTTTTTTTGCTACTAGCCAAATATTTCTTTTGAAATAAAAATTGTGAACTACAAATCTTAAAGTTTTAATTGCATAAAATATGTACTGGGAATTATATAAATAAAGATTAAATTTATCATGACTTAGAAGAATTAAGTAATTAATCATCAATAATGTGGTGAGATAATTGATTTTCTTAAACATGTGAAATTTGAGACAAATAACAAAGACAGATTGAGGATGTGGAAAGATAAACCCACAAGAATTTATGAGGGATGGAAAACAAATTAATGATCAAATCATCTTTTACAAAGTTGCATATTAATTCTTAAGTTACATTTAAATTGGCCAAACAGTGGTAGTAAAAGCTTTGATAACCTGAAGATAATAAAGATAATAATAATAATTAAAAGATAATAATAATCCGTTAATAATTAATAATAGAATATGCAGTTTTTAAATATATACATAGTAAATTTCATAGATTAAGAACAAGTTTAAGAAAATTAAAGTTAATGAAGTTAAGACAGAAACCCAAATGCAAGAAATTAGAGTTAAAAGGCAAAAGTAAAGCAAATTAAAAAGACAAATTTTTTTTTTTTTTAAGGAGAGTATAAACTTGTGATAAATAACATTATGATAACAAAGTTGTTACCTTTCATGTTTTGAATAATAACACTGCTTATCAGCACAATGAGTTAAGTTTTATTTATTCATTTTTATACAGATGTCTAAAATATTCATCGCTATATGAAATGCAATGTAAAAGATACCTTAAAAATCTCCAGGTCTAAGTTTAGATTATAAATTACAGGTTGACCCAGAAGAAGACCTTCAAATCAATTTTGGGTTTCCCATTGTCCTGTTAATGTGTGCATTTAAGGGAATGAATAAATACTTTTTAACACCAATGGAACAACATTTCTAACTTAACCATTTAGTGTAGTGATAGCGTTAAGCATACGTATCTCTCCTGTTATTGGCTTTGTGATATTATTTTTTTAATTTTGTGTTTTTTAGATTTGTTATCGTGTTTTGGTTTTTAATGAAATTGAAGGAATTTTTGAAAATAACTATTCCTCATTGAAAATTAGCTTTAAAATGTTCTAGAGCATAGGTCAACACCTTCGGGTGGCCGCTGACAAGATTATGGATATTTAAGGTTCATAAACAAACTGTAGATAAGATTAGCATTGAATAGAGAAAAAATTTTTTTGTACTATCTCAACTTGTGATACTTGTTATAAGAGCATTTATATTATTAAAATTGTTTGTCAAAACAAATCTTTTTAGCATTAAACTGCATCTTTATCTTCCTATAAATTGTTTTGTGCCCCTGTGATTTCTATAAATATTACTTAAAAATCCAATCTATTCATTAACTTAATAATTTGACATGCATTTTCTTAAATTCAAAAAATTATTGTTTTATCTTAGATAGTAGTTAAATACAAATTTCATATGGTAAGGAGCTGAAATTACAAAATATTGATGTGTTTGATTATTTCAAATAAATACCTAGATGGTGCAATTAAAGTCATGATTTTATTAATAATTTAGCTGTAAGAAATCTTTAGTTAATAGGTATTCTTAACAAGTAATTGATGTATTCTAAAAAAAGCAATAGAGAGCTATGGAGGATGTGTGTAGATACTTGCCACAAACATGTTATTTGTACCCTAACAAATTACTTAATTGTAATAAAAAAAATGTGAACAACTCTTGTTAATTTAAAAAAAAAAAAAACACTTAAAGTCTTATTCTTTTTTAAAAAATTTCTTTTATATTATTTTAGAAAAGTTCAGGGAGGAGTTGAAACAATATTTACACAATAATATTGATAGCCAAAAAGTGAAGCTTCTTAGAATTCAGAGAAGAGCTGGTCTGATGCGAGCTAGAGTTTTTGGAGCACAACATTCTACTGGTGAGGTAAGTTGCATGCAACTTTCTTGAAAAACCCAAAAATTATAATTTTACTGTTCATTTTTCCTTTACATTGAAACATCTGCAAAATATTCTATTTAACTCTGAAACTAATTCAAAGAGATGTTTTGCTTAGTTTCAGAATCACCATGCTCTGTAAAAGATAGAGTCTCTATGAAAAACGTAACTACGTGCTTGGCCAATGTTGGGTGGTGTGTTTACAAACGTAAAGAGTACGTGGCTGCAAAAAAAAAAAAAAAAAAAATGCAATATTTTTGCTGATATTCACTAAACTGAGTAATGTGGCTCTAATAATTTTCACTTTCAAGTAGCTGATTGCTCTTTAACTCGAAAACTCACGACTACATCAACATCATTTTTATATCAGAATGTTCTCTAAAATTTTTTTTAAAAATGTACAAATTTTGCTTTTGTCTAATCTAGTTGTTATTGTATGACAAACATTTTCTGAAATAGCAGTGGTTTGGCAGTAAAGAAATATACCTAAATTTTACTGATTCTTTTTTTCTTCTCCATAATATAGTTAAAGATTTCTTGGAAGTGTGGAACTATAGTTTTTATCTGACCTTGTTTTAAAATTGTTTACCTAATTAATCATTGATTATAGTTAATGTGAAGTAGGACTAGGTGATGTAAGAAATTTTATATTATAGTGCTTATTTTTGATTGACGTTTTTTAAAATGCTCTTAAATATGCTTTTCTTATTTATTGTATGTAAAAAGTGCTTGATTTACACAATTTTCTCTGCAATATTTGTCTGAAAATAGTTATTTTATCATGACTATGTAAAGTCTTTGAAAATGTTTTGAATTTTATTGATTTTATGTTTATAAATTAAGAACTTCAAACGATAGAAGGAAATAATTGTTATTACTGCACAGATCCTAATTATGCTTTTTTTAAGAAAGTGATTAAAAATATTTTTGGAGTACTTAAAAAGTGCTTAAAAGGTGCTTATTTTTTGTTGAAAAATCTGGCTACACACCCTGATCGGAACATAAGGATGTTTTGTGATAAAACATACCCCCAAATATTGATTCTTTTGAATCAAAATCAAACAATCGGATAATAAATTAAAATAATCTTAATTTTAAAAAATGCTTTTTTTTTAAAATAAATTTTTATTTTTAATTTTTTTAATTAATTTTTTATAATCAAAAAGTCGAACACCAAATCTTAACGCTGAATTCTAAAAGTAAAAATAAGCATAAGTTTTGTTTTAGTTTTTTTATTTAAATAAAAACAGCTTGATATTGATTGGTTTAAAATAATAAAATTCTATCAAAATATTTTACTTACATGAATACATAGTAAGAAATTTTTTAAGAATAAAGGAATAAAAAAGCAAACAAAAGTAATTTTTTAAAATTGTTTGAAGGAAAAAACACACTTGAAAAAAATAATAAGTAATAATATTAATAATGCTATTGTTATATTACATAAAAAAAACACTACTTTTAAAACTTCAAAATATCGCTTAACTTTTTATTAATTTAAGATAACAAAATGGTTTTATCTTATAGATCATAGATTCTCAACCTTTTTAACGTTGCCGCCCCCTTAATAAGCAGAAAACATATCAACGCCCCCCTTTGTGATAATCCAGTTATTTAGAGCATTAAGGACGGGGGGGGGGGGGCNTGCTGAATTATAAGATGCATTTTTAGGCAATTTTTTAAGCGTTAAATTTGCATGTTTTTTTTAATTTTTAAATTTAATGTGTACGTTAACTCTATAATTTTCTCCCGGCAGGTAATCGCAGTCTATTTGTCATAATAAAAATAAATACGGTAATGAAAAAAAAAGTTCAAGAAAGAAAACTATGCTTTAAGCATAGTTTTCTTTGTTGAACTTTTTTTTTCACGTCACTTGTTCTAGTCATGTTAGACTAGACACTTGTTAGAGTCACTTGTTCTTAATTAGATAATTAAAAAAACACCCAAGAATAAAAGTAGTATTAACGAAGCAATCAAGTTACTATGTCAGTGGAATGATTGTACTTGATGGTTCATAGCCAATTTCTTAACGTTTGGTTCAATATTTTAACTGAGGTGAAGACGCAAGTCCCCTCGTTGCATGATTTCAAATCCATTTCTCTTTTTTGTGACTTGATCCATAACAGCACTGAATCCACATTCGACGAAGTAGGAGAAAGGGAAGAAAATTAAAAATAATTTTGAAAATAAGAATGAATTTCGACAAAAGAATTTTGACAGTCCAGAGTAGAGGCGACTGGTGTTACCTTGAAGCCAAAATTCTGTGAGTTATCACCAGTTCAAAGCTTCATTAGTTGAAAGTTTGCCCGATTCCTCCTGAATCTGAACTTCTTCTGTTTCAATATTCAAAAAAGGGTTAATAACCCATTAAAGGAAACAGAACAAAACACATTTATAACAGTCAGAAAAGTCCATGTGCAAAGAGTCAAGGTGTTAACTATATTCTTGTGTATCATCAGAGGAAATTTCGCCATTCTTTTCAAGATACGATAAGATTTGAAATTGGTTGATCTCATTCCTACCAAATTTCTGCTTCCAAAAAATTAGTTTTTTTAGAAATGTAGAAATAACTGATTTCGTAGGGATCAAAGTGAGTTTGTCACCTTGAAGTTGCAAATTAACGCCATTAAATTTTACGAATAAATCCACCAACGTCTATCTTAAATTCTAGCAATCTGTCTCTCAGAGCTACATTCTGTCTTCGAGGAACTCAAGCACAGAGTCGAAAAGATTCAAAAACCCATTGAGACAAGGCTCCTTTGGAAAGCCAGCGAATCACGGTGTAGTAGCAAGCGATATTCTTCATAGTTTTTCTTAAACAGCTGTCTGAGTAATCAATCGTTGAGAACATTACTGCGAATTTTGTTCGCAGCAGATATGACATATTGCAATGACTGATGCAAACGGTCGCTGAGATTTTTTCTTACTAAATACTGTCTGTGAATCACGCAGTGAACTGCTAAAATATCTGGTACCACCCTCTTCAAAACGGCGAAAAACCCACCATGTCGACCCACTATTGCAAGGGATATTTTTGATTAAATCGGATGAGGCTGGATAGTGTAAAACTGTTCCTAAAACTTCCTTAACAGCGGCAGTATCAATTCTTTGCCGATGGTATGACATTTCCCAGATTTAGCAATTAATTTTGATATATTATAAGAACTTATCAAACCATCATCGCATTTTTGTGATTAGGTTGTTAGTAAGCCAGAGGCCAAAGGTGCCTTCAGAAACTTGTCTTTGATGTTCGTGAAAAATGACAAATCTTTATTTTGTTTGTGAGAATGAATATTTTGCAAATGCTTCTGCTAACGGGAAGGCTCCATTGTCTCATTATATTAAACTTTGTTATAAAATAAATTCATGGGTAGTTGAGAGTTCGAGGGCGATTGAACAAATCTAAACTTCAAGTACGTGACACTGTATTGAATACACTTCTTTATGTTAACCGACATTGTTGGTGGCAGCAAAATACGAATGAAAGAAAATCAACTGTTTTTTCAAATTAATAAATAATTTACGATTAAGAACTAATTCACAAACGTACCTGGCCAAATAAACAATGAAATCGAATCGAAACTGGGTAAAAAACTGCTAGGAAGCAAACTAAACCATCATAAGAAACACGGGTCAAATCGAACATTTTTACAAAAAGTGCATGCACTTTAATTCTCACCAAATGGCTTGAATGAGTCAGAGGCAAAAACTACTGACTCATGCGCTGTGCTGTGCTGATTCGGATCGGAGAATATGTGTTGCATAAGTTCGTTTTACTGCTGGTACTAATGTTGTATCAGATAATCTAAATTTATTATATTAATTTAATCTTTTTTTTCTTTATCATTAATTTTAGATTTATTTTATTTACTAAATGATTCTTAATTTAATAATTTTATTTGGGAGTAATAAAATTAAATTTGAATAACATAACCTGCTCATCGCCCCCCTATCGCCCAAAGCATACCTAACGCCCCCCTGCCGCCCAAAACAAGTCCACCGCCCCTCAACATACTCCCAACGCCCCCAGGGGGGCGTTATCGCCCCCGTTGAGAAACACTGTTATAGATGAACAAAAAAATAATAGTAATAAATTATAATAAAAAATCTTGCAATTAAAAAAACAATCAAAGATCTATGAGATTAAAAATTATGATAAAATTAAAAAGTATTAACTTACATGTATTGAAAATTCTGCTAATAAATTTTACAATTTAAATTGAAACAACATGTTTGACAATGTTCTTTCTTTCAACAAAATTTAAGTTATAACTTATAATATTGGTGTAACTCATTACTTTGTAATTTTTGCTCATTATCAATAGTAACATTGTTTTTTGAAAGCAAATTTTTTTTAAGGGTTAATGGGTATGAATAGCAAAGTTTAACCAGTTTTTGTCCATTTTTATTTAAAAAGAAAGGAAAAAAAAAGAATAAAAACATTTAAAGGTATAAAAATAAAAAATGAAAGTTTTTATTTCTTCTTTTGTCCTAATAAGCCATCTGCCTAATTTATTATATATTTTTTTTATTTATTCATGCCTGGAAAATAAAACATTAATTTCTGTTTATAATACTAATAATGTTAAAAAGTAGTTAAGAAATATATTTTTATTTGATTATGCAAATTAGTACTTGTGTAGTAGTTTGATCAAGTTTGAGTAAACTTTTTCTTTAATATGAATGACTTAAGATGTAATTCTTCGCTTGATGTAAATATAAATTTGCATTATTGATATTATGTAAACTGATAAATGAATCTTCGCCAAACAAAATAAGAATGAACCTAACTACAATTTTTCATTCATATTTCCTTAAATGTTTCTGATGATAGTTGACTTTTCTAATCTGTTAAAAGAAAAAAAAAGAATAAAAACATTTAAAGGTATAAAAATAAAAAATGAAAGTTTTTATTTCTTCTTTTGTCCTAATAAGCCATCTGCCTAATTTATTATATATTTTATTTATTTATTCATGCCTGGAAAATAAAACATTAATTTCTGTTTATAATACCAATAATGTTAAAAAGTAGTTAAGAAATATATTTTTATTTGATTATGCAAATTAGTACTTGTGTAGTAGTTTGATCAAGTTTGAGTAAACTTTTTCTTTAATATGAATGACTTAAGATGTAATTCTTCGCTTGATGTAAATATAAATTTACATTATTGATATTATGTAAACTGATAAATGAATCTTCGCCAAACAAAATAAGAATAAACCTAACTACAATTTTTCATTCATATTTCCTTAAATGTTTCTGATGATAGTTGACTTTTCTAATCTGTTAATAACTACAAATTTTATTGTTCAGAAAAAATATTATTAAACATTGCAGTGAAAAGGAAATACTAAAGTACAATAACATCAGATTATATATATATTTTTATATATTATCTGTAATAAAAGCATATTGAAAAGAAAAAAAAAATTCTCACAGAAACTGCTAAGTTATATCCATTCTGGTACACATTGATGTCAAAGATGGTTCATATTTTTTTAGCATTGTTATAATATTCCTCGGAATAGTAAAAAAATACTAATATAAATTAGGAAGATTAATGTTATAAATAAGAATAAAAAATTTAGGTGGAATTTTTAAAGAATCCCTCTCTGCTATATTAATATTTAATCTTAATTATAAAAATTGTATAAAAAAATTTGTCACGCATTTTTTAAAATCTACTACAGTTATTGCTTTCTATAGCTATAGAGTTGAAAACTGCAGAAAAGTTTTTAAATTATTTTTGCATACATTCATTCAAACCCTTGTTTTTATAAATATATTGAAATCATAATTGAAGAAATAATTAAGAAATAACAATTAAAAAAAACCCAGTTAGCAAATTAATCTTTGAATATTTGATTTATACTATTTTCTTATGAATAATTCTTTTATTTTTAATCAGTTCTGTATGACTTGAATTTCTCTGACAAAATATGCTCTCAATTTTGCAAATAACTGTAGTACTTCTTTGGTAATGTTTTGTTTCTATGTGTCTCAGTTACGATCTCCGATTGTGTTATTTCTTTGTTTTTGGTGTCTCAATTATGATCTGTGTTATTTCATTAAAACAGGTTTTGGTGTTTCTAGACAGTCATTGTGAGGTGAATGAAGTATGGTTAGAACCTCTCCTGCAGCGCATTCAAGAAAATCGCACAACGGTTGTTTGTCCCATCATCGATATCATCAATGCTGATACCTTTGAGTATGTTTCTTCTCCCATTGTACGTGGCGGTTTTAATTGGGGTTTGCATTTTAAGTGGGACTCTGTACATTCCAATCAGCTGAGTAAAAAAGAAGACTTCATTAAACCCATCGAGTAAGCTTTATGTCACTAATTCACATATTTTTTTAGAAGAAAGTGTTGTAATTCAGTGTAGTTAAATTGTTTTGAATTTAGAGTATTATATACAGAATATCTACTACATTTTAGATTTTCAAATTCATAACTTTCCATGATTTCTCATGATTTTCCAGATGGGCAGATGCCCTGTATATAAAGTATTTAAAAAAAATTTCAATAGTGAATCAAGCATTATGTTTTTATTTGTTACTGATATTTCTGAAATATAATAGTAGATAAAATACATTAAAAAGTTTCATATCTGGTTTCACAGTAATTCTTGATTGCAACACTCGAAATACGCCATCTGGGAAGATTCCATGGATTGACCCTCCCTTTTAGCAGTTGTACTACAATGTGTCGCCGTTTCTTAATATTTTTCGTATTTAATTGTCACAAATATTTTTTTAAAATTTCTACCATGCTTTCTTTTGGAACAATTTAATTTTCAGTTCCTAAATTAAAAGTTTTTCATCTGTTTGAAAATCAAGACCTTCTATGATTCTCCATACGCTAATGGTGAAAGCATAGGTAAAGGATTCTGCTCTATGTCACCCATTTTGATCACTAATAGTTAGTCTTGCTTATTTAAAGAACTGAAAACTTGGACTGGTGACTTTTGATAAAGATTTTAATAAGATTTATCTTCAAATTAAGATAAATATATTTTTCAATTTTATTATTGTATAAGTTTCGGTGATGGTAATGTAAGACTTTCAAATGAAACAATATGGCAATGAAACATCCTCTTTAATAGTAAAAGATAACAAACCATCAGGAAACTTCACAAACTCCAATTAACAAGTTATTCTTTAAAAAACATTAAAAATTGTTATTAAAAGAACAATTAAAACTTAAACTTTTGATTGCAAATATCTCATACTGCAGGTGGGCGGCACCGGGTAAAAACGGGATATCGGGACGAAGTCTCGGACGCTGCACAACAACCTCTTTGAAAGCAAACTGTCATCTCCTTAAGTACTGGACATCAGCCTTTTCACTCCCTGCCTTGGCCATCGGCTGATGCTCCTCCGCCGGTATTAATCCGCGCAGGAACTATTTCGGTTCGTCCTCCTACCTTCGGTCTTTGATCCAATACTCGATCCTTCTACCTCGGTTTTCATGCTATCTCAGCTGTCGCAACCAACAGCCTCTACAATTATGTTTTTTATTACTTGTTTTTAAATACTTATCACTGCATGCTTTTAAAAATTATGCATTGAATATATTTATTGTAAACTACTAAAACTAGGCTATTAAAACTATTATTTTTTTATTAATTGCTCTTCTGATAGTCCTGCTTTATGGTAAATTACTTAGTCTTATTTTGTTAAATGAAATGAATTGTAGAAATATAAATTGAAAACATGCATCTTTTGTGATGCTATAAATAAGAGGCATTTGTAATATACCCATGTTTGTGCTCGTTTATGGCATTGAAATAACTGTATGTTTCTTAACTTTTAATTTTATTATTATTGCTAAATTACATTCCATTTTTTTTGATCCAGCCCTTTATTCTGTTTCATGTTAGATCTCCTACTATGGCAGGTGGTTTGTTTGCCATTGATAAAAGCTATTTTCACACCCTTGGTGAATACGATCAAGGAATGGACATTTGGGGTGGAGAAAATCTGGAAATATCATTCAGGGTAATCAGTATATTGCAAATTGTTTCTTTAGTTATGGACTGATCACATTTGTAACAATATTTAGAGACTATGTTTTCTCTTTATAATTATAGAATTTTTTTCTCTTTATTACCTTGTTATATGTCAATAATAATTATTAATTGTTGTATTTATCTTTGTAATTATTATCCCTAAGGAATAAAGTAATAAAATAATTAAATCTAAATTTAAATGATCAAGTCTTTCTTTATGATATTCTTTTTTATCCATATATTGAATAAAAAAAGCTGCTATTTTCATTTATAGTCATCATCATCATCATCAATGACTCGACAGCCCAGGGTGGGCCTTGGCCTTCTTAAGAAGTTTTTTCCATGCTAACCTTTTTTCTGTTAGTGTTTTCCAGTTTTTAGTTTTTAAGACCAAAAGGTCTTTTTCTAGGCCATCTATCTATCTCAAAATTGGCCTGCCTCTCTTTCATGTGCCAACTGGTCTGGCAATGAAAACTCTTTTTGTGGTATGGTCTTCGTCCATTCTGATAACGTGGCCTGCCCTTTTTATTCTTTGTCGTATAATAAAGTTAATAATATCAGGTTCATTATGTAAGTGACAAAGCTTTAAATTTGTTCTTCTAAGCCACACATTATTTTTTTGAATTCCTCCAAACATACTACTCAAGACCTTTCTCTCAAAGGTACGTAACATAACCTCATCTGTACTAGATATGGTCCAGGTTATTATATTTCATTTATAGTAGGCATTTTTTTATTTGAATACAGAATACAGCAAAAAGTTGTAATATTTTTATTTATTAATAATAATTAACTCATAGATAAATATTTAAGTCACAATTAACCACTATTACTTTATTTACCAGTATTACCATAATTAAAATTACGGAATTTTTTAATAAAAAAACAATATAACTCTGACACCTTTTAACAGAAAAAAAAGTCGACTGATTGTCAATTAATGGTTACTTATAACCAGAACTTGAAATGTTTGACTCTGACTCCACTTATAGTCAATTAAGATTTTCATTGAATTCCAGGAAAGTATTGATATCATTGTTGTATCATCTTTTTAAGAAATTTATTTTGTGACAATCTTAATAATTTCTAAGAACATAAAATATTTATCTAAATAACTTTTGATAAAATCAAAAGATTTCCGTTTTTTAAACCTATAGAATTAATTTAGCTTTTTAAGAGTTTATTTAATCTTTTTGAACTTCTTCAATGCAAACTTTAAAATCTTGCTTATACTTTACCCACTGACAGTTATGCACTTAAAAAGTCATACTTTAATCTGTAATATTCTTCGCATAGCAAAACTGGTTAATCTATGCTATTAGTTAGAGAAATAGTGTATTGGGGAGAAACATTTTACCACTTTTGCCCATTTGCTAAACCGCCAATGGGTTGAAAAAACAAAAATTGTAAAATTGATACTTGCCAATTGATATGTGTCAATTCACACATGTGATAATATATTCTTTGCTTTTTTTGTAATAATTGTCTTTAATAACTGTATTTTATTTCTGCTGTATTCATTGATTTCTTTTGCTGTACTTGTAATATTTTATGCATTTTCTTTATTTTTCTTTATATTTTCACACTCTAAAAATTTTTTAAGGGAGTAGTAACATAACCTTTAGTCTACATTAAGTTATAATGAAACTTGGGAGCACAAATTTTCCTTTTGCTTCTAATATTATTTTGACATCATCCTCGTAGTTGGCCAGACAGCCCAACGTGAGCCCATGCCTTCCTCTGAAGATATCTCCATAATGACTTCCGATTTATCTTTCATCTCTAATTCTTTTCATTAATTGCAAGAAAATTAGATTCCACCGAGTCTGCCCATCTCAACCTTGACCTTCCCCGCTTTCTTGTTCCACTGGGTTTAAAGAGCCACATCTTTTTTATTGCATTGTCATCACTCATTTGAATCACGTGGGCCATGCAATTGATTCTATTTATTTTTATGTTTTTAATGATATCGAGTTGTTTATAAATCTTGTACAGTTCAAAGTTCAACCTCCCTCTCCAGTTATTGTTTTCATTTACACCACCAATATTGTGATACAATTTTCCTCCAGTTTTGTCATTGCCCAAACTTTAGAAGCGTACGGACAAAAGTTTTGTAGATTGAGAACTTTGTATATTATTTCTACATTATTAATTAAAAATATAGATCTAATAAAATAAAAAACACTCAATCACCATCAGGTTTAGATTTTTGTTTTGATTGGTAGGTAGGCAATCTATTTATAGCTCTAAACAAAGATTTTTACTAATCAAAAGCCTCTCTACTCTGTTCATAATGTGCTATTGTATCAAACTGAGTCATGGTATCAAGTTTTACACTAATAGCATATATAATGATATACAAATTTTATATGCTGTTAATCTTTCAAATTAAATGTTCTGTCAATCCTCTTCACGAATACTGTGTCTTCCTGTTTGAGTAGATCTTCCTGATAATAAAACAAAATTTAAATTTTAGATTTGGATGTGTGGTGGAAGCCTGCAGATTATTCCATGTTCTCGTGTCGGCCATGTGTTCCGACGTAGAAGACCTTACGGCTCTCCTGCTGGGGAGGATACTTTAACTTATAATTCTCTGAGAGTGGCTCATGTGTGGATGGATGAATATATTGTAGGTTTCTCTTCATTTAATCCTTTATAGGGTTATTTTTATTTTCTAATGTTATACTAAAATATTTTTTTGATTTTATTGAGTATTTCTGCAGTTATAGTAAGAAAAGGAAAGGCAAATAAATATTTTTTTTATTAATATGTACATATTTTCATGTGTATTTAAGCTAGAAAGGAAATTTTTATGTAAATTTGTGCTGTTATTGCATATCATAACCAAAATAATTGATTTAAGTCACCTATTGCTCTAGTCATAGGATGTTCTAAAACATTTTTTTTATTTATAATTTATTGCTGATCCCCCCATACCAGAATTGAGGCAACACATTGTCTCAGAATGTTAGAGTTTTTGCAGAAAGATTTTTCATTTGTTAAAAGAAAACTTTACTGCATAATTTTGCAAAAAATGTTTTTTTTTCTCTCTCTTTTTTTTACTGCAGAATTTTTTTTCAAAGATGTTTTTCTTGTACATCAGAGGAAAGAAATTATTTTTTTTATTCTCGCTTGAGGTTTTTTTAAAAAAAATCGGTAATGTCTGGGTTTAGCTATAATTTCAAATTAATGATATAAATCAAAAAATTCTGAAATAGCGAAAGTTTAAAAGATAGTTTTCTCTAGAAATGATGTTCTTTCTTTCATTTTTTGTTCTTTAAAGAACACCATATTTTACATACATCTCTTTTTTAAAGAGTCCTATTCGCGTAATTTCGTTGTCAATCTTTATTTTGGGAGTTACTGCATGGATTTTGAGATTTTTAATTTATTTACGAATTTTGATTTGTGTAATTATGATTTACAAAATTCGAAAGAGGAAATAATTAGTGCATTTTTAGTATATTAGAATTAAAAAAAGATTACTTTCACAAATAAAATTTTTATACATTTTTATTCTATACTTTCTTCTGTAAACCTAAACATTAATTTAAATTAGTTATTGTTATAATTAAAAGTATCTTAAAGCAAAATGTTAGTGCTGGGATATTTGTCAGCCCGAAAGAATTCTTCCACAGGGAAGATCCCTGAAACCTGTAAAAGCCTTGAACTTTATTGATATATGTGACTAATCTTTTGATCTAAACACTTCTAAACCTTTAAAATATTTCTCTAAGTATTTTTTGAGAAATATGAAAAAAATGAGCTAGTATAGAAGTGTTTCTATTATTTTGTTAAACTGCTGAACATAGTGTATTATGTGTGTAGTATATAAATATGGGGATTTGTTTAGGAGGTAACTCGAATTAAACAATAATTACACAAATAGTAATGATTAAAAGGATTTTATTTCATTGTGGTTCAGTGGGTTGAATCTAAACTGAAACTTAAGAAGTGCAGAAAAAAATAATAAAACAAATTGTTTGCGCTCAGCGCCATCTGGTATTATAAATCCTCAACAGGAGGTACTTTTTTGGTGAAAATTTAAACATAGTTTGTGAAAATTAAAAATTATATTAAAAAATACACACAAAAATATAGTAAAGTATGAAAATATTTAAAAAATTTGTCACTACAAATAAAAATCATTTATGACTAATAAATGTATTTTTCCCCATACATTAAAAAACAATTTTGCTATTATAGAAAAATTTTGGGCTAAAAATACTATCCAAATTTCAAAATTCATAAAAAATTATTGTCCATAGTTAAATTTTAACTTGAATTTAATTAAAAACATGCATTTAACAGTACTAGCAGTACAAGTTATTTTAATTATGAGAACATTTTCAACTGGGTCTTACAGAAAGAAGTTTCACAGGGGAAAAAAAGTGCTTCATAAAAAAATAAAGGTCTGTTAGAATGAATTTATAATAGTGTTTAAGAAAATGTTTGAATTTCGACTTCCTGTAAAGTTTATCGAGGGTGAGCCTCGTCGTTTCATTTAAAAAAACTCGCTTTGATATGGCGTAAGTGATCAGTTAAGCTTACCACATTGCACTATCTGACCAAACACGTGCTACCTTTTTTGTATAAGACAGCTGGCAGAAAAGCTCCTATTTTCCATGGATTGCAACGGGAATGAGGTTTGCATGAGAACTTGCTTTTTTAAAAATACTTTGTGAAACTACCTTTTTTTTTTAAAGTTGAATTTTTGAAGGTGCCGCTAAATGGTTGTTAATTTACCCTAGTCAGACTCCTGAAATTTGACTCACCACTTAGTATAACAGGGTGGCCATCCACCTGGAATTATCTGGGAATTTTTTTATACTGGAAAAAACCGTTAAAAATCAAGGAAATTTGGATAAAAACCTGGAAAAATCAGGGAATTCTAAAGAAAAGCTGGAAATTTTTTCTTAGATTTTTTTTTTAATTTCACTAATTTAAATTATTTACTATTTTTCTTAATTTAAATTATTTCATCCATTATACCCACATTTTTTAGATGGAAATATATCTCCAAACAGTTAAAATGTTATCAACTTAGCTATACTTTGCTTGCATCAAGATCGCTCTATTATAACCCTGTTAAACTAGAATGTCACATAAAATTCTCTCATAGTTTCTAAACAAATGTAGGAGTTTTTGATCTCTATGGAGACTATGGGACTGTAATTTAAGAAAGGCAAAGATTGTGCTAAACATAGTTAGGATATTTGCATCTGTTTTAAAATTCTGTCCATGGGGTGAATCCATTTATGACTCAAATTTGTTCCGATGCTTTGATGGTAGTTTTTTTCTATTTTGACAGAATGAGTCTAAATATTTTTGTATTTTTAACTTAATAAAATTCTCCAAAAATTAATTGGTTATAATTTAATAATAATAGATTTTAAAATGTACTCTTTTTATGAAAGCTTTTGTGTTCCCATTCAAAGAAATCTGTAAATTGTTTTTTCTCAGCAAACTAACTAATCACACATTTCTTTACAATCTCTGAACAGCAATGTTTGTTGACAAATTGTTGCATTACTGCTAGTTTTTTCTGTTTCATTTTAACCTTTTATAACATATTTTAATTTAAAAAGAAGAACTAACTATATATTAATATTTAATTTTATTGTTTTGTTGGTAAATATTTGACTTTTAATTCAAAATTGGAATTGCATAGTTATCACTATATCAAAAGTTCGTAAATGTTGCTTGCATTCCAGGGATGATATTTCCAAAACTATGCCTCCTTTTTCCCTAAAAAGCTGACAAAGACTAGGGAATATATAGGAAACATATTAAATGATGTATAAACATTAAATAGGATTTTTTTTGAAGTTATACTTCTTATGCGACTTTCAACAAGGTTGCGTTAAACATTTAACGTTACATTTTTATTGGCCGGAAAATCACGTGGTTGGATCCAGTTTTCCATCATTCATTTCCATATTGTTTTGGTTCTCACTAGCATAAAAGTAATAAAAGTATTATTTTTCTATAAATATTTTTTTAGTTTGATTTGATACACATATAATTTAATAGGATAGTATTTTTTATTTTCAAATTTAGTGGATAACAATTGTAAAAAATGAGCGAAAACAATCCCACGGACAATGCGACGGATTTAAGGTTATGCCAAGGTACGTCTCATGTGAATATCAATTGATTGTTAGGTTTTCTCATTTGAATTTACATTATGATGCATTCACATACATTATTAATACAAATACATTTTCCATGGCGAGACGATGAGGCAACCACAAGCACTTCCACTGGTTCAAGAGGTCCAGGAGGGAAAAATGCACAATATTACCGTTATTACAGATCAGGAAGCAGGACGAGCGGAGCAGGAAAAAGAGTCGTTGAATATAACTAGTGATCCTTCTATGACTGCTGATTCTTCTACAATTAAAGTCGCAGCTTACGAAGTTTAACTTCTTCCACGCGGAGGGACTCCACGCACTATTTTTTTAAAAATTCATATGTGTTTAGTCGGAAGAAGGAAAATGTAACTTAGTGTTTTAGTTATGCACTGTTCAATTCTAGTTGTTAAAACAAAAACAATTAACTATGCTAAACTAAAAAACTGTGTGTTTAGATTGGAATTTTAATTTCAAATAAGGAAAAAAATCAAAAAAGTATAAAATTTAAAGAATTTTATCTATTTTTTTCTATAGAGTATAGAACAAAAAATTGAAAATTTTTCATTTGTGACATTTATTTTGTATACTGAATCTCTTAAAATAGTAATACTAATTCAAAACAACATTATTTAAAAATCTGACTTTACAACACTCAATTGCGAATTTATGAATTTTCTGCAAATTTTATAATTTTAATTTCTGATATGAAGTTCTTATTTTAAGCATTTTATCACATATTGCACAGTACAATTGAATAGAATAAGCTAATTTCAAATATTTATTACTGATTTACCTCTTCTGATGAAAAATAATCAAATTTGGTCTATTGTTTTATTACAACCTCAAGCCATTTTTTAAATGATAAAATAAAATAATACGGAATTAGCAAGCAAAAATTTAAGTATAATTTTGTTATCATAAGTTTGATACTAAATTGCAAATAAATAATTAAATGAAAAATAATTAAATAAAAGGAATTTAAAGCAATTGACGATAATTTTTATTCTGAAATACCGAAAGCCTTTAACTGTACAATGACTTTCGTTGTGTAAAATTTTTGTTACTGTTTGATTATTGATATCTTAAAAACTAACTTTTGCTTTGTTTTTAAAATATTCCATGCAGTTTTGCTAAGAATTGATTATACATCTTGTTATCAAATACCCATTTTGAAATATTCATTTTAATTAATGAATTTTTATTTCCCATTTCAATAAAAGTTAAAAGTGAAGAAATACTTTTGGGAGCCACTGTAATTATAAAAGTTTATTGATATATAATTACCTGAAATGGTTTTCCTTTTCTAAATGAATTTATTGGTCACTCTGTTTTTGCCATTTTGTAGGTACACTTAGAGGAAATACTACTTAAAGTAACACATTAAAAAAGTTTTATTCCATAAAAACAATATGTTCGACAAGCTAAACATATTATTTTCTCCACATATTTTAATTTTTTAAAAATTAATGTTGTTGCAAAACATAAAAAAATAAAATAATTTTTTTCTTCAAGATGATATGTTAAAAAAATGACACATTTAATGAAATATTTGATAATACAGGCACTTTTCTTGTACACATACTGCACTTTATAAGAAAAAAACAAAACAGGGACCTGGAAATTTTAAGATTTTTAACTACATAGTGTATTATATGTATGCATAATCTCACCTAGGAAAACTTTTTCAAAGTCAGACCAGATGCACGAAATAAGAGTTATGGTGATATTTCGAGCCGCCTTGATTTAAGGAAGAATCTTCAGTGTAAATCTTTTGATTGGTACATGAAGACTATCTATCCTGAACTTGGTCCACCACAAGTCAAAACAAACCTTTCAGAAAAAAAAGCTCACCTTGCTCAGATGAAGAATCAGTGGAAGCATTCAACCACTGAAATATTATTTAGATATCAGGTATTTCTCTTTTTGTATCTCATTTTTAGATAAATAAAATAAAAAATTTCTTATTTTCAGCAAAAGGAAGCAAACGTGTAATAATTACATATTAAATAAAAGCATTTTTTCCCCACCTCAACCTTTTTTTTTAAATTTTATTTTCCATTATCTCTTTGTCTTTTACCCCTTTTCTTGTACATCTTCTGTCTCCCTTTTAGGCAAAAAGGTAATTTGCTATAAATTAAGACTTGAAATTTTGAAATGATTGGGAATTTTAGTGCAGTGTGACCTTAGTCTATTTCAATTTATGCTTACTTTTTCTTTTCTTAATCTGCTTTTTTTAAAGTTTATGGTAGGTTTTACTGCTTTTGAAATTCTAGATAATTAGATTTTATAGTATTTGGCTCATAATAGTACTCTTACATGCATAATAATTTTGGCCAAGGAATTTAAAAATGATAATTTGAGTAATATTAAAAAGAAAAAATCAGCTATGCCTTGTTCCAATGATAAGATTCATCAAAGGGCCTGTACACTAAAAATAATTTTAGGATATTTTAAATTTTTTTAGTTATTAAGATGCAAAAAATATTGACTTACTTAAGCTATACAATAATTTCCTTCAGATTTTTAAAAGATATTTGAGACATAGGTTTCTGATATTAAATGTTTTAAATCTTTTAAAAACTTTTTTGAATTTTAAAACACTAATGTGTACATAAATCTTACACCTGTTTTGAGAAGGTTTCAACTTCAAAATATTGTATTAGTAACAATATTTTATCTATAAAACAAGTCTTATATTAACTTTCACATTTAATGGTGAATATACTGTGTTTACCAAAATAATTATCTGGAAAGCCAGATTAACAAAGGAAGCTGAACAATAATTCAAATATAGCATCATTCAAAGAAGCTGAATATCGAAATATGTACTAGTTTGTGAATAGGCTGGGTATTTAGTGCAAAAGAAACATATATCTTCCAGTGCACTCTAAGAAATAGGATAAAATGGAAGAAAGCAAAAATAACCTATACAATGGTTTAGCAATAAGTGTTACAAATATCTTACTTTGAATCAAATCAAAAGTTATATAAAACCATAAAAAGTTATATAAAACCATTTTTTTCATCAAATCTATTTATGAAGATAGTTATTTTTCTATTGTTTATATATTTTTACAGGATTTTAAAATATATTCCTCGTATTACTTAAAACTCTGTTTGAATATTCAGAAACAGAAATTTATTATAAAACTCAGTATGTTATTGGATTTGTTGAATAATTAATAATAATAATTAATTTGTACAAATAATAACAATAAATTTGTTGAATAATAACAAATGGGATTTGTTAGTTAATTTGTTGTTTTAGAAGCTCTTCTTATTTATTATGAAATATGCTATGCTATGCTATGCTCTGCTCATACCTGTCAACTTTTAGTCCTTTTGAGTATGATTTTCCTCAGTGGTAGTGAAATGGAAAAGTGACAATTTTAAGCAGAAATATACGCTGTGTTTTGATAAAGTTTAGACGGACTACTATGATAGTATTATTAATTAATATATGCTTAATTTTTTTAAAAATATAAAAAGACAAAAAGATTATAAATGCAAGGAATTATAGAAAGCTTACATTTTACTACCACTTTAAATATAAAAATAAAATTTTACGCCAATTGCGTAAAAGTTGGCAGGTATGCCTGCTACTTGAAGGGTTACTGTTATTTAAATTTTTTTAAATTATTCACTAAATTAATTTTTGTTCCCTATTGTTGCTTTTTAGTTTTCACATTTAAAAATGGTATATTAAATAGCTTGAAAATATAATTTAAAATAAATTGCAATTATTAACGCTTTAAAAATTGTTTTATAATTTGATATATACATATATTTTCATTATTATTTGATTTATATATTTTCGAATTATATTTAAATTAAATCGATTAGTTAAGTGATTTGATTCAAATATAATTCGATTGATAATGATTAAAAAATAAGTTTGAGTCATTAAAGACATTTTTAAATCTAGGAAATATGTAATGCCTATTGTGGCATCACAGAGGTATTTTTCCCATTGTGCAAGAAACTTGCCATCCCTGTTTATTGGTTATCTTATCATGTTGCAGTATAGTTTATTATCACTTATTTTCGAAGTTAAAATTCCTTCAAAAAATTTTCTCATCTAGTAAAACATTCATAACCTAACCTAAGGTTTTATTGTATAAATTTATGACGTCTTAATGTATACTTTTTGTATTTCATCTTAAACAAAGGTTTAAAAAGTAACTTTTAAGAGAGATGTTGTCTTTTATTGTTTTCTTTAGATTCAACTGACAGGCACTGAATTGTGTATTGAATCAGAAGATGATGTCACTACAAAAGGTTCTTTGCTCATTCTTCAAAAGTGCTCAAAACTGAAACGTCAGGTGATTTTTAATTTCATTTTCCTACTCTTCCTTAACAAGGGTAGAAATTTAGTGTCTGGTCCAGTAATTAAAATATATTAACTGGTCCATTTTACATATCTCTAATATATCATTTTTTTTTGAAGAAAAATGATTATACAAAGAGTAAGTAATGATGACGCTTGATGTGTGCTATTTAGGGACAAAAATACACACCTGAAAATGAAATAAAAATCAAGGAACTAAAACAATATAACATCCTTTTACATTCATTCAGGGGATCTCTAGTAACTATTTTATGGTGGTCCTAGCCAAGTTTTAGCAGTCCACGATGAACTGTCAATTTTGAGCTCTGTTAAAGCTGTAAATCAGTTTTCGATGTCAAGAAAAACTCTTAAAATGAGACTCATTGCAAAATAAACCATTTAAAAAGTGTGCCATTTTAATATTACTGCATTCTTTTGGTGCCTTATTTTTCAATGTTAGTCACCTTTTTCACTGTGCATATAAGAATCATTTATGAATTTATTTAAATTTGTCTTCAGTTTAGATTATATGACCTATGATCTGAGCAAGGATTCATGGGGTTCAAATCCCTTTTTGAAGTTTAAAACTCTCAGAGTTTAGTAATTTTTAATAATTAGCAAACAGTTCCTGTTTACATTTTTATATTTTTCTAATAAAATAACCTTTTTTTTAAAAATTTGTAATGAAATTGTGAATATCCCAAAGTAGGAGTACTGTTCCAACCAAATGAAGAAAAGAATTACGAAATTCTTATCAAAGCAATTGTGAATTAGAAAACGTCTTCATTTTGTTGTTTCGTTTAGTATAATTTTGTAAGTAACAACATAATTTTGTATCACGCAAAATACTGAACAATTATTATTATTTTTTTTAAGCATTTTATAGCAGTTTTTAAAAAAGGTTAATAGTTGTAAATCCAAGAATGATTTTTAATATAATTGGCCATAACTTTGTAAGTAACAACATAATTTTGTATCATGCAAAATACTACAATTTGAAATTTTTTTAAAAAATTGTAATTAATATTGATTACTTTACTAATTTTAAAGGGAGAAAAAAATGCTATGGATTAGGGTTTCTAACAAAAATGTGCAAATTTAAAAATTCATTGTACAAATATGCGTTAGTAATTTGCAGTAGTCTTTCTCCTATAAAAAACCCCCACTACACATTTGCTTATTGTACATTAAAACTGTACAAATTGTTTGTTAAACACTTCCCTTGATCTATGTATCCAAATTCTTCATCAAAAATCATTCCTTAGCATTTTGACACTCTTAACTTTGTAAGCAAATATTTAAAAATGTTTATTCTGTATACCGTTTACTTTTCTAACAACCAAGACTAGGATGTTGATAATTAATTTATTTTTTGCATTTCTTACATTTTGGTCGTTTTCTTTTTAGGGTGTTAAAAGTCTTTTTAGATTTTTTTTCTTCCTTTTTTAATACATTTTCATGAATTTTGAATTATATTTTTTATTTTAATCATTTTACTTGTGATTTTTCATAAATTTGCATTGGTTTTTATTATTTTAAATATTCTTCTATTACAAGTGTCAATGTTAAACAGAATTTTTATCGATATAAGAATTTGAATTTGAGTTGTCGGCTGTTTCTCAATTTTAGGAGTATCAAAAAACATTTGAAAATGCAACGTTAATTATTTGAAAACTGTATCTAAAAATTAATGCTGTATGAATCTTGTTAAGTTACAATTTATTTTATTCATAACTTGTATACTATTTAATTATTACCTTATTTTTTTTTTTATAAAATATTATAGGGCAAAGTAAGGAAATATTGCTACTGGTCAGTTGTAGTATTTTTAGTTGAGATCATTTTTTAAAAATTGGAAAATTTAAATGAATAAAAAACTGTTAGGCAATTCTTTTGAACATTTTTTGAAATGTGGAAAGCATTGCAAGGCTTATTGCTAAATTAAGAAACCGATAAATTTGAAGCAGAAACTGATTTTAAGCAATTGATAAATAAAGTAGTTTTCAGAATGTTTTAAAATGTTCATAATATAATTTGATATTTATTTAAAAATTAAAATAATGTGCACTTGGGGTATATTTTCAACAAAAAGTGGTAATCTGGTGGCAACGATTCCTTGGGGTATTCATCCACTTTTCCTTCGAGGTTAATATCATCCTTACCTGTGCTATGCATGATTCTTTATTACCTTACGAGATCATCGCCAACAAAACAAATTATTTTTATTTTTTGAAATGCCAGATGCTATTTAGGCAAAGTATGAAATAATTGTCCTGATGAGGTTATAATGTAAATGATGTGCATGTTACTGTGAATGACCGAATTCTGTGGTTGTTGACTTTCACCGGTGAATGTTGACAATCAAATTAGTCGCTTTGGTGTATGTCCGAAATATTTATTGCATGCAATTTGATATGAATTTATTTGTGGATATAATTACATTTATTCGATATTTTAATACTTACTGACGATAGATTAGAACAAACATCAGTGTTTGGAGTAACGGGCAAATATATACNTTGACTTTAAGAAAATATCAGTGTAGGGTATACCGGGCAGTGGCACTGAACCTATAAAAAAACATCAGTGTAGGGCATACCGGGCAAATGTATACCGGACAGTGGCACTTGACCTTAAAAAAACATTAGTGTAGGGTATACCGGCCAAATGTATACCTGGCAGTGGCACTGAATCTTAAAAAAACATCAGTGTAGAATATACCAGGCAAATGTGTACCGGGCAATGGCACTTAACCAGACCTAGTATGACTAGACCTTTGGTAATTGTCCGAAATATATACTACTAGGTCTAGTGCCACTTTTTCTATAGCTTAAATATTTAAAAAAATTAATTAAACAAAGCGTTTGAATCAATTTTAAACTGATAACGAAATTATTGCTTTAAAATTAAAAAAATAATAATAAAAACTGCGCCAGATAAGAGTAATTGAAGTAGTTGCTTTATACAGCGCATGTGCGGACAAAAATTATCCAGGTGCATCTAAAAGTGAATGAATATCCCAAGACACCGGTGGCAACTGGCAGCCAATTTTTTTAAATACAATTTACTTCAATTGAGTTGCCTTGTGGCCAGTATTGACCATTAGTTTCCCCCTACATTAAGTGTATAGTTCAAGTTATGATATATATACATACAGTGAAATCTTCAGAAAAGACCACCTCTGTGTACAAGCCTCCTCCATTTTTGACCACTTGGGAGGTACGAAATTTTTTCCATACACATTGTGTTGAAGGAAACCGTTAAGAGAAACCATCAAAACCTTCCCCAGCGACTATGCTAATTTCTGCACCAAATGTGGAAAAGGTCAAATAAGAAAACGTGAAAAATATTAATAAAAAGTATTTACAAAACAAATTAGTAGATTAAAATGCATCCAAAATATTTGAGTGACTCTTATTTGGAGAGCTCTTTTTGATGATCTTTGAAGGAGATCATCAACCCCAAGTTGCAGTTACAGCAGCACTGAAGACGATGCTATCCATGATTAATTTTAAGAGTTGAAAGTTAAATTAGAAAAAAAAAATATTTTTTAAAAACAAAGAAACATTTCAAACAAGCAAACTTTTTCTCATTTTTTAAAGCTAACTTATTATGATATAAAATTAAAGGCAAATTCAAACATAAAACAAAATTGTTGACTTATTTAAAATAGTTCTATCATTCATAATTGGTAAATGAATTTTTACACATTATTATATCAGTAAAGATCATTTTCATTGACACTAAGCTTCATTAATTGATCCGGTTTTCATGGCGTCAAAACAAGTGGCATTTACGCAAGCGACAGTGAGTAAAATTATTTGTGAAAATTCATGTACCCTCCATAACATTTTGAAGTCAATGAAGGTAACCCCCAAAGAATGACCAACCTCTGTTAACGGACATTTTACTGTGGAACATAAAGTTGTCACTACCGAGTTTCACTGTATGTTACCGGCAAAGTATGAAACAGCAGCGTTCTATAGAATGCCAAATGTGTTCAGGCAAGGTATAAAACATGAGAAGAATTACATTCTTTCCCTAGGCATTGTATATAATACCAAAGCATTCTATAGTATGACTTGCTATTTTGTCAAAGTATGAAAAAAACGTCCTGATGAGGTTATTATGTAGATGTGCCTTTCTCAAAAATAAAACTGTTATTCTGAAAAAATAATGAGAGTGCTATTTAAAAAAAATTATTCAAAATGCTTAAAGAAAAATGAAAGTTGTACAAATTATAGTTTATATCTTTCTTAATAAAAGAAACAAAATGTTCATATAAAAAATAAGGAATTAAACTACTTGTTGCAACATGGCAGGCTTGAATGACATTTTTAATTACGTTTCATTACATTTCGAAACGAATCGGAGATGTATTTCATACTTTGCGGGTTTCTCATTTGGCATTCTATAGAATGCCTAGGAAGGGTGTGAAATATGAATCGTTTCATACATTGCCGGCTAGTTTTAGGCATTCTGTAGAATGATGGATTTCAAACTTTGCCGGTAACATATATATAAAAAACAATGCTTTTGAAGGCTTGATTTTTTTGTGTGCATTTTTTTAAGAACTTCAAGTCATCAGCATACTATAACTTAAGAAAAACTGTTTTGCTATGCATAATTAATAATTGTTTACGCTTATGATTAGATGTGGTACGAGAGTGCTAAACATGATATCAGGTTGGCTCAACTTCTCTGCCTGGATGCTGGTGAACAGTTCCCTCGTTTGTCCAAGTGCCATGAAATGGGTGGATCACAAGACTGGAGGCACGCAGACACAGTAAGATCATATTCTAACCATCCGTTCCTACACCGAAGTAAAAATGTCTAGTTAATGATCAGGTTTAGATATTCAGTTAAAAGAGCAAACCTAAGGACTTGAAGCTAAACTGGTTGTCAAAAAATCATAATTTAAAAAGAAAAAGTAATATATTTGTTGTTACAGAGTTGGCTGTGAAATCGGCCAACATTTTATTTGTAGAATCTTCTACAATATTTCGATAATATGCATATTTTAGAACATTCCCTAGCAACAATTATATCTTGGTCCCAGTTGGGCTCGAAATTGGCTTAATATTGGTCCTACATGAACATGCTCTGAGGGACCGATATTGAGATGTCCAGATTTTTTAATATTGGTTCTATCCAGTATCAATATCGACCTATATGGGGCTTATATTGGCTGAATAATGATTATAAAATATCGGATGAATCTGTCAATTCTATATAGTTCCGATATTGTTTGTAAAGTGGCAGTATAATATCGGATGATTCTATATAGGGCCCATATTAGAAAAATTTCGAACCCTTATGGAGCCAAGATTAATCAATATTGGTCCAATGAGGGCCCACCAAGTTATTTTGCTAGGGTTGTTTTAAAAATGCATGTTGAAACTCGTATAAAGGTGAAAGTTTTTTCACTTTTCCATGTAATGCACTTATTTCAGTGATAATGCGGTGTGGAATAGTTTAATGAATTAAAAGGCCAAATGAATAACAAAACAATATAATGTGGGTAATACTTCTTAGGCTTCCCAAGTCTTCCATTCCAATCCATTGCCTGCCATGCAAGTGATCTCATTCATAATTCTTGTGAATTGATTACAGTGTCTTTTTTGGTGAAGTTGAAATTCATAACAGGACTTGTGGAAAAAATAGTTCTTGTTAAATTTAAATAGCTTTTCTTTAAAACTGAAATAACTTTTCTTTTGTCTTTAAGCCTGGCTTTATAATTTAATTCAACTCAAACTATGAAAATGAATGAAAATTTAATGAAATAAAATTTACTTTTTTGTAGTTATTTATACATTATAAATTTAATTATTTTAGATGGGTATTCTTTTAAACTGCTTTTTTAAATCTTGAAGGGCTTGTAGCAAGACATGATATCAAACACCATTGTGCAAAAAGAGAAATAATGTGTATAAGTTCTTAAAAAAATTCTCTATGAATTTTTAAAAAAAATCAATATTTTATATTTCTTAAAATTTCTTTATATTTTGATAATGTATACTTGAAAATTTGCAATAAAAATACATGTCAAAACTCATGTAAATGTGAAAGATTCTGCATTTTCCCCATGAATGCACTTATAAAATAAAAGAAGCTCTCAGTTAATTCAAATGTTTAAATCTACCTTGTTTAAATCTACATTTGTTTAAATCTACATTTACGCTCTTTAAATCTATCTTGCTCATATTTGGGAACACAATAACCTGTTAAAATTGTAACATGTATATTTTTATAAGTAATGTAGTTTTCATTGTATTTTTTTTACATTTGTAATTTTCAATAAACTAATATTAAAATGCAGCTTTAAAAAAAGTTTGAAATTTTTAGGAGGGAAATCCAAGATATTATATTTGCAAGTATGAAATACGTTTTGAGAAATAATCTTATACAAAGCTAGTAAAAACGTATTTCATCAATATGTTTCTTAATTGCAAAACACAGTGTATTTATCTCATTTATATGCATACTGTCAAAAGCAGGTAAATATGAAATAACAATTTTGATTTAGTTTTAAAAAATGTCTTATTTCCCTTAAAATTAGTACTAAAAATAACTTTTGCATGAAATTATATTTAGGCACATGATTTATCTAATTAGTTTTTCAATTATAGTTATTAATTTTGCTTAGATATACAAATAACATTCAAATGCTAAAACTCAGTCTATATTTTAAATATTTTTGAGATCGTGATTTCTGAATCTATTATTATGTTTATTTTAAGAGAGAATTTTTTTGTGTTGTATTTCATAATTTGAACTATCTTCTGCACCATTTGAAAATCAAACCATTGATATTGCAATTTACTACATGAAAAACTGATTATTAGATTTTAAGTTATTAAAAGTGATTCTTTTGCCAACCATATGCAGGGTATCTGCACACCTGGAAAGTCATAAAAAATCATGGAGAATCATGAATTTCGATATTGAACAAAATTTGTCATGATTTTAACTATTTAAAAAAAAAATCATGGAAAATCATGGATTTAGGTCGCAGAAAAATCTCATTTTTTAAGTGGAATTTACCTCCCTAATTTCATAGTGTTCCGAATATCTGACTTTGTAACAAAATCCCCACTCACTGTCACATTTTATTAAAATAAAAATTGTTCTTATGGTGTTCCTTAAAAATTATGGTATTCTTTCAGAAAATTAACGAAAGAACATCATTTCTAGAGCGAATTATATTTCAAACTTTTACGATTTCAGAATTTATTTATTATTTATTTTATGAATTTAAAATTCTAGCTGAAGCAAGCCAGTAATTGTCGAAAATTTTTTATTTCCAAATGAGAACAGAAAAATCGGGAGTGTTTCTTTCATTTCCGATGAACAAAAAAAGTATTTTTGGAGTATATTTCCGCTGGAAAAAAAATCGTCTTAGAAAATTCTGCAGAAAAGAATTTTTTTTTTAACTTTCCAAAAGAAAAATCCTTTTGCCTTTCTGCAAGGACTCAATTGCATACTACAACAATGTGGCCAAGTTGCCCGCGATTCCAGGGGGGCTTTGAGACTGGCCAACAATGATATCCAGTGGTTAAAAGCCGATGCTGCGTGCTTAAGCAGATAAAGGAGAATTATTTGGAGAAAATAGCAGAGGTGATTGTGCTCCGGAAAAAATCCAGATTTCCGGATTTTTCCCTAACTCTGCTCCGGAAGTTTCCGGAAATCCTAGGTCCAAAAATTTTAAGAATTCATAGATCACATTTATGTATAAAAATTCTTGTATATTTTATTTAAAAATATTAGAACTAGAATTTTTACTTTGCATCTTTCATTTGTAAATATTTTTTCTGGTAAAATACTAAATGTGATTGAAGGTTAAAGTAAACTTATACATTTAAATTATGCTGTATATAATTTATTTAGAATTGAATGTTCTGAAAATATCAATGATTTAAATTTATGAAGTAATTAATTTTTTGAAATGAGTCATTAATGATTTTACTCAAGAAATTTTCAGGATTTTTGAGTTGGACTCACAATCACCTCTGCAATAGTAACTTCGGTAAGTCATGAATAATTCTTGAATTAGCCATGAAAGGTCATGGATTTGAAAATCTTAAATGTAGCAGATACCTTGCATATAGGATTTATTGAATAAAATTAAGAGTGCACTTCTTTTTTGATTGTAGGTGGACTCCCCTATTTATAATATGGCTGCAGGACTGTGTCTTGGTGTTCACAAAGAAAATGTTGGTGAATACATTATCCTCACCATTTGTAGCCAATCAGAATCTCGTAAATGGAATCTCTTATTTCATTCCCTGCCCTAAGTGTTGTGCTTTTGAAACAATTTCTGTGATAGATTTTTATCCCTTACAATCCCATTTTATACAAGTAGTACAAAAAAAAATTACAGCGCTAGGGTGGTTGTGCTTTTGTTTTTATACAAAAATTCTTTCATCTTTTATAATTAAATTGAAACATTTTTGTATTTTTTTTCAAGAAACTCATACATTTCTTGTTTAACACCAAACATACCAATACTTAGTGTATACCTATTTCTACCATACTCGATTACATGACCGAACTTTGTTCTTGTTGTTCTTGGATGTTTCTTGGTTGAATATGTGAAATTTGGATGTTAGGGAGGAAATAAACTAAAAACACTTTATTATAATTAAACAAAATTATACATTGCTAATTTTTATACATTGCAAACACGTAGAATAAGAATTTTTAATTCATTGCCCAACACATTTTTTTACATATACAGGATGTTTTCATTGTACTTTTCCGCAAACATATTTCTTCTAATTGTTATTATTTCTATGATTCTTATAATTATAAGAATTATAATACTTATAATTATTCTTATAGTTTATATTATCTCGTTTAAGAACTTGTGCTGTCTTGATTGTTTCGACATTTTTTTGGGTAAAAACTAACAGTTAGTTAGAAATGAAGTAAAGCAAAATGAAACATAAACTACTTACCGAAACATTTAGTTTTTGTCACTTTTTCTGACACAAAAATGCCAATCTAAAATTTTAGGTACTTTCTTGAAATTTGAATTCACAGTTATTCTGATTGAACTCACTACGCGACAGTCTTTGCAAAAATGTGCACCTCATCAAATGCAATACGTTGAACACGCATTACATCGTCATTTCTGATCCGATAACCTTTTAAAGCTATAAATTGTTCTTCCGGGCAAATGACCGGTTGCGGTAGAAATAGGTATACGACAAGTATTATTCGAAACAAAAAAAAGAATATTATCTGTATATAATAGTTAGAAAAAGTCATGCGGTCAAATGTGCATAAACGATAAGATGATAAGCGCATTTTCAATGCAAAAGCTCTTAAACGGTCATTTGACCGGTTATGGTATGTTTAGTGTTAAAATTGGTATATAGATTTAATGTAAATTTTTTCCAACAAATTCAATCCCATTTTATACAAGTAGTACAAAAATATAGCGCTAGGGTGGTTGTGCTTTTGTTTTTATACCAAAATTCTTTCATCTTTTGCATTTAAATTAAAAAAATTTTGCATGTTATTTTTTTTTGTTGAGAAACTCATACATTTCTTGTTAGAAATTTGTAGATAGTTTTGATGTAATTTTTTTTTCCAACGAATTTTTTGTTGTTATGAACAAGTTTTAGAATTTTATTGATGAAAGTGTCAATTATCTACTTCATATTTGAAAAAATATATAATAAAATATTTTGCTGCACATGATTATTCTTTTCTATTATGAGGGATGATTTGTTGAAACTAATTGCACTTTGCTGCATGGAAAATGCTCTGACATCTTACTTGCTGATTCTCATAGCACACTCCGGTAACACAGTCTGTTAAGTTGCTTCTGACCCCACTGGTGGAGAGCTGGGGGTTCAGAATTCAATCCTGGTATCCAATTAAAGGGCGTTTGCCTTCCAATAAGGTGAATCGAGTTCCAGCGATGGCTGGTCGATACGAATTCCTCAGTGGTAGACGGATCATGGGTTATAAGTCCCCTTGCCGGCACGCTAACTGTGTTAGGCTCTCGTGTACTTCCTCTCCATGTAACACAAATGCTGGTTAGTTCCATCAAAAAGTGTTCCACAAAAGCAAATTTCTCCCAATTCTTGATCCAGGAGTTCCCTCGTCTTCCGAATAGGGTTCAAAATTAAAAAGCTGCGTAGTTGAACATCAGTAGTCGTAAACCCAAATTTGGGTTGTATGTTCAACGACGGTTATAGAAAAATGACCAGCATGTTATATACTTCAAGAAGCTTGTTCAGTCTGTGGTGTGGCTGAAAGTTCTCTCGTTCATCGTGGTGAGGAAGTTAGGAGAGAGAGGTACCAGCTTCGCTATCCATGTCGTCTGACCGCGGTCAAATTATCATGGCTGTTAAACCTGATATCGGTCTCGTCATGGTTGGGTGAAGTGCACATTCATATGTAAAATTGTCTCCTGAATTCAAATGGGACCTCTGTTTTCTGGGCAAACCACTTTCTGTTTATCATTTTGCAATAATTTCAAGTCCATAAAAATTCTTTTGAAGGACTGGTGAATATGAAAAAATATCTAAAATATGAACGGTTATAGCAAGAAGGAAGGAGAGTATTGGATATTTGTCTCATTAATTTATTTAATAGAATAGTTAAATTTTTTGCCAGCTAACTTTCTGCATTTTTCAGTTTTAAGTTCTCTTTTTTTCCCCTCAAACTTCCTGTTCAATTTATTGGGATCATAAAGATATATTGGGTCATATATTTTCAGCCAGTGGCGTACGCAAGGGAGGGGTTTAGGGGTTTAAACTCCCCCCTTGAGCTCAGATGAAATGGTAAAAATGAAAATTTTAGTAGAAATTATGCGAACTATTATTTTTAAAGACTATATATTTTTATTTGCCTTATGCCTACTTTCTCAGAACACTAAAAAAACATTTACTATAATAGGGTTGTACTTTTGAAACCAAATTCACGTGATACTGTTACGGACTGGTTTCTTTCTGTCCTGACAGTCGCGATAGTTTTCGAGACTGGCTTTCATTCGCGAGATCTTTACGCGGTGATTCTGGAATCCTACACGTTCTGTCGTGTTTGAGACAATTCGAGAATTTTGGTGTTGCGGTGAAAATTTATATAAAAGAGGGAACGGAGAACAGTGGAGTCAGTTAGTCAGACTAAGAGTTATCTCTGCCGTTTGTCTTTCGGTGCTCGTAGCTAAATCTGATTTGTTCGGTCTTAACAAAAAGTTCATTCAATCGCCGAACCCGTCGTCGCCGTTATTTCGACTAGTGAAGAAATCAGTAATCACTATTGGAGATACTGAGCTCGTTGAAGTTATTCATTCCAGCTCGAAGCTTTAAGATCGTAGCATAGCGGATATTTCTGTGCCAATATATATATTTGCTGTTCTTGGATCTTTAGGATGTCAAAACGCAAGAATTTAACAATTTTTAATTATTTTGAGAACGCGA
>NC_092205.1:102629180-102659958 GCF_043381705.1 Parasteatoda tepidariorum | reverse complement strand
CTTATTGTTAAATTTTTAAAAAGCGTCTTTGCTTCAAATCCCCATAATAATTCAGCAAGCTCATCTTGCAGGTTGATGTCCACGTTTTCAATTTGAGCAGAAAATGGCACAATAATCCAATCAGGGATGTCAATGTTTTCCAAATCAACAAAACGCAGTTTAAAATCGTCGCTCAATTTTTGAAGATTACCTGTATATATTTCCAAGTCTTCTTTTATTTCTCATTGTCATATATCTGAAAAATACTGATAATCCTTCGACCAATTGACCCTTCCGGTTCGGAACGACCCCCATTCGACCCCCTGGCTCAGATCGACCCCCGCTTATGTTAAATAGACCCCTGGGGCTCTATATAGACCACTTTGGCGACCTCTGGATTAGGGTAATGTGCACAGAATAGATCAGATTGTCTCAGATCTCGTTTTAAGGTTTACACGTAAAATGCATTACAAACAAGTTTACATTAAAAGGTTTTTTGCTGGAAATAAGCCTCATCTGAATCAGTTTGAATAAACTTAAGATCATTTCGTTTTCTTAATTATATCACCTTTATAAGATTTACACAATCCAAATATTTGTTTTAAATGAAGAAGAGTCATAAAGATTCAAAAATGAGGTTTTAATGATGATCAACATTCACATTTGAAGGCTGATTGATATTTCTTCTGTAAATATTTTATTAACATTAAAGGTATGAGATTCTTAAATACTGAGTATTCATATCACTTGGGTGGGGCGTACTGTTTTCTTGCGTGGATGTGGACTATCTTGTATCACAATGACAGTCTTTCCCCGATTGTCTGTATCCTCAAACATTCTCTGATTTTTCCTTGCGTGGTAATCTGGCACCTGCAAGACAAAAAAAAAACATTAAGAAAGTTGTACATATTCACTTATTTTTTTTTAAAAAAAAACGGTTATTTTCAAAAATGCCATTAAGAAATTCAGTGCCGACGGAAGACATTATCGCATACCGTGCAGTGCTCAAAATGAGGCCCTTCACTCAATTTTGGAAAATAAATTTAAAAAAACAAACAGAAAACCCTTGAATTGTGTTTCTGGTGTAATCATGTAGAGAAATGCTTACTTTTTTATTTTAAATTATAGTATTTCTATCAGAGAATTATAAAATCTAAATCAATCTTAAATGTTGACTTGGGAAACAAGATAAATTATGCATTCAAGGTTAAAAAAAGAAAAGTTTAATTAACCTCGAGTATTCTAGAATTAATATTTATTATACGTAATATTTTTAATCAACATAATCTTTTACGGCAAGCGAATGCATCGACATCTATTTTTTTTTCATGCTTTAGTAGTTGCAAACAATTTTATAGACTCTTCAAAACCAATATTTTTTACCCCATAATATTAATTTTATTTTTCGCCATATCTCGAACCATCGAGAACTTTTTAAGCGAATTGAAAATTGGTTAGACGCGATTACAAAAGTTGTTTATCCTAAGATAATTCCAAGCAAAAATTTGTTATTGTTTATTATTTTATTTAGCAATAGTAGAAATTTTTTTAAATAGTAAGGCCACCATTTTCTACATCATTTTAAAGCATCTAATTTTACAAGGTAAAGTTTGAAAACAAAAAAGTCTTATATTTAAAATTTGATTTCTCTGGAACTTTCAACTGATTCAAATTTTGTACTTGGCCATGTAAAATTAGATACTTTAAAATTATACAATAATTTATGTAACTTATAATGCAAAAGTTTTTCGACTGTTATTAAATAAAATAATATTTTTTAAAAAATATTTACTAAAATTTATTTTTTGCATAAAATTATCTTTGGACAAGCGAATTTTATAATTGTGTGCAAAAATTTTTCAATTCGTTTTAAATGTTCTCGAGATATGGCGAAATACGCAAAAAATAAAATTAATATTAGGGGGTCTGAACTTACAATCGCTCTCCAAACTATGGGGACCCTATTGGCCGGGATAGAGATCGTGAGTTCGATCTCCGCCGGCCGAAGACTCCCCGTTTAGTAACTGATGCATTTGTCGAATCATCAAGTCCTCCCATAACAAATCATACCTCTGAGGGATCCATCGTTGAAGAAAGAAAAAAAAGGTATGTGAGAAAGTACGTTTTTGTGTCTGATTTCGTAACTTGAAATTAGTTGAAGTCATCCCCTCGAATCATTAAGATGGAACGAGAAGATCCGATCATTAGATCAAAATTATTCAGGGTGGTCCGTTTATTATTTCGCTCACTTGTCTTTACATTGTACGAGAGTACGTTTTTTTTTTTGTGTGTCAACAATAATTTTCCTGAATTCAAAACGCGTGTTAAGGTTGAAATATCACCCTTTTATCACTGCAAAAGTCTATCATCTTCATGCATTTATCATGAATAATTCAAGCTGCTGATTTTCGAATGGATTTTCTTTTTCCAACAACAGAAGGGAAAAAAAACTCTACTAGTTCCAGCATAAAATTACCAAGAGTATTTTCACGCTCGAACTCTTTCAATCAGATTCTCAAAAAATGCGCCTAAATTCGTATTGGCGAACTCTACTTGGAACTTCCATTCATCTTGGAAAAATCTTGGGGGTATTGACAGTATTATGATGACACACATCTTTACTGTGGCTGAATCTGTTGAGCATTAAAACTTTTAAAGAACCAATCATACTTTATAGAAACTTATCCTGAAATGCTATAGCTTCTTTTCATGTTATTTTAATAAATTATTATGATTAATAATTTTATAGCCACTATTTGTTTTAAAAACATTTCCTATTTTTAAAACAAATTTCTTATATCATTAAAATTGGAGAAAGAAAAATATTTTTAAAAATGAAATCATTGCTAGATTTATAATAAATTGAAATATTGTTAAATTAAAGTTTTTTTTTTTGTTTATTTATGAAGCAACAATTATAGCTGAAAAAAAGTTTTCAAATATAATTTTAAGAAAATTTCTGCACTTATTCATTAATATTTAAAATGTATATAGTTAAAAGGTAATTTCTTTTAAAATTAGCATGCGAAATTTTTCAAATATTTCTCCAAAAATTTCAAAGAGTTAGGTTATGTCTGAATACATTTTAAAAACGCAAGCATTAAAGCTTGGAGTAATATTTAGCACTAAAAAAATGTTCTTGAGCAATTAAGTTTGGCAATCTTACTAGTAGGCTGTGTTCTTTCATTCTATGTAATAAAAATAATTTATTTTGTAATGTGAAAAATTATTTTTTTTAACGAGATTTGGCATCCCTATTGTACCTGTTTCATTCTTATAAAATCATTCTTAATTCTATCAAAAAAATGTTAATCAAAAAGTCTGGTCGAGAAGTAATCAAGTAAAAAGAGAAGATATCTAGGCAGATTCAGAGTTATAGAACACTAAGAAGACGTACGCCCTGGGGCCACTTGCTGATGAGATTCAGAGTTATAGAACCCAAAGAAGGCGAATACTCCCAGGGGTCCCCAACCCTATGCCCGCGGGCACCATGGCGCCCTTCGATCGGTTTAGGTGCGCCCGTTGCTTGTGCCCAACGATAAAATACTTCAGTTTTCCATCTTCCCATAAAATGTTAAGCAATATTTTCTACTTTTTCAATATGGATGATAAACACAACCAAAATAGAATTCGCCATCCCCACAGATATAAGCACAAAGCAAAATATAGCTGACCACTCGCGAATTGCATATATGAACTCATACTTTGTATGTTTTGCAAGCAATTTCGTAATAATTTATTTTACTCAAGGATATTAATACTAATTATATTCATATGTTAAATTAATTTTTAAAATTAAATTTTTTGTGCATTATATGCAGTGTGTATTATTATTTCCTATGTCTACCAACTATAAATTTATCTTGAAAAAATAAATGGTGCCCGCCATTCGACCGATATTCTGGTATTTGCTCTTTGGTACAAAAAGGTTGGGGACCCCTGCTCCAAGGGGTCTTTTGTCGAGCGAGATTCAGTATCAGGAACGCGAGAAGGCTCTTAAGGGAATTGAGTCATAGAATCTATGAACGAAAGCAAATGCTGTGGGGACATTTGCTTAAGGAGATTCAGAATCATAGAACTCAAAGAAAGCAAACGCCCTGAGGGGCATTTGCCGAGAGTGTTTCAGTATCATGGAAAACAAAGAAGGTTGTGAAGGGAATTTGCTGAAGAGTCATGAAACCCAAAGAAAGCAAATGCTCTTAAGGGAGATTCAGAGTAAAAAAAAAAAACAAATACCCTGAGGGTCATGATACCTGTAAATAGCTGTCTCCTGATTGGACACTTGCATCTTTGACGTAAACTACTTTTCGGGGTTCTTCAAATGTTTCATAGTCGGGAGATATGAATGTTTCAGGGTAAACGTCGGTAGGATCAGGTTGAGGAGGTTCCACCATTCTTATCTGCCAATATTGAATATTTTCGAAAGCACACACCAGCAGCATCACGATGTCCACAGAAACTATGACAATCTGTAACAACAATAAACAAAAGCTTCATGAGACTAAAGTAAAAACTCCCCTATCTGAACTCATGGCGGTGAATATGGTAACAACTATTTCTAATAGAAGGTTTAGGACAGGTTTTGGCTGGGATCGGCGAGAGAAAATTCGGTCTATTATGTGTCTAGGGCTAGACTGAAGAGAAGCTATTCTCGTTTCCATAGCAGGAGACGGCCTTTGTGGCGGGGGGAGTTCTTACCGTAGACAAACTATAAGCTGACATCACTTACCTAATATCAGAAGGTTTATAAACCATTTTGTAATAAATATATAATTTTAATTAGTAACAAAAACAGGAATTTATGTTTGCAGGTGTGCTTCTTTATGTTAAGAATTTCGAGACCCGATATAAAGGTTTTCAGTTGAAATAAGCGTAAAACTCCTGCAGTTAAAGCGCTATAAAGAGTCTAAAGTAAAAACACCCTAGCCATTTGTCGTGGGGGTGAATATAGTAACGTTTATTTCTATTAGGGGTCATTGCTTAGGACAGGTTTTGGCTCGAGTCAGAAAAAGAAAGGGAATATTTTTTTTCCTATTGTGAAGACCCTCCCTGAAATGCGCTATCCTTGTTTCCTTAGCAGCAGACGGCCTTTGTGGCGGGGGGAGTTCTTACCATAGACAAACTGTATTCAAGGTTATTTTTACTGGTTATTTTGGTTTTTACCGCCTGCATTTGCAGTTGTATTGGCCTTGTCATGACTTATTTTATCTTGCAAACCACTGGATTTGCAGTAACTATGGTGACGACAATTGTATTCAAATTATTGTTGCCATGCGAAATTTTTTCTTACGGCAGGTACGTAACATTCGTTCTTCCACATTGGAAGATGCCGGAAGGGTTGCTCATTTAACGTTACCCGGTGGGCAACTGTGAACCTAAGTCACACTGACGCAAATACCAGTTTATAGGGTGGGCGACATTCACACAACAAAGAACAACACGCGAAGAGAAACACCCTAAGCGGGACTCGAGCCCGCAAGCATTGGCCACCTCGCCGGCTGCTCCATGCCAATTTTGGCATAGGCAAAATAAATACGTTTCATATCAATTAATTATTAAATTAAGATTTTTTTTTTATATCCTTGAAATATTTTTCGCAGTGTAATCTCATCAGAGCAAAAATTAAATTCGGTAAATGGCTTATTGTTTCCCAACTGCATAAAATGTTTACATAACCTTGAGGATTAAACTATATTTCAACGTTCCACTTAGGTAATTGCAGTCGCTGTGAAATCTCCCTAGGATATTTCCTTTTTTACTCTGCTTGTTAGAGTTTTACGATTCTTCTTACGATCGAATTCTTCGATTTTCATTTTTTTAAAAATCAAATTACTAAAAAAGAACTGTAGCAAAAAGAGGAAGTAATAATACTAATAACTACATTTGGACACATTTTAAATTTAAAATAAAATTTATGTTTGCAAATGAAAGAGTTAGAAAAATATTTCTTCAAGGAGATTTAAAATTCCACAAAATGAATTAAAACGTAATTTTTAATTTATGCAAAGTTAACTTTTATAGTTGAATTTAATCCTAAAATGTTTGAAATTATACTACTATAGTAAAAAGTAAAGCAAACAGCATAAGAGGTGTTTATCATTTTGCTTATTTTTGTTGAAAAGGAATGAGTGGTGTATAAAAATGCCTTCACTATTTCACGCCACACCGGCCCTCAACAAGGCATTATGATCTGGGGTGCCATTTCCTTTGACAGCCGGACCCCTTTGGTCGTCATTAGAGGAACATTTACTGCACAGCGGCACGTCGACGACATTCTAAGACCTGTTTTGCTACCGTTCCTTTTGCAGTGCCCTGGGCTGGTTTTTCAGCAGGACAATGCCAGACCACACACGGCACGTGTTGCATTGAACTGTGTGCAAGCTTGTCAAACTCTTCCTTGGCCTGACAGATCACCAGATCTCTCTCTCATCGAGCATGTCTGGGATATGATGGGAAGGCGATTGCATCTGGCACGGAATATTGATGACCTCGTTCGACAATTGGATCGAATTTGGCAGGAAATACCGCAAGAGACCATCCGGGAGCTTAATCGGTCTATGCCACTCCGTGTGGCAGCTTCTATCCAGGCTAGAGGCGGGTCAACACCTTATTGAACTAGTTACTGTAACTCTGCCATAAATTATTTAATTGTTCTGAAATTTTAATTATTTACTATTCTGTACATTGTCTTCCTATCCACCAATTTTCGTTTCAATCGGACAACTCCTTCTTGGTGCGTCGAGTTTTTTTGTTATAGAAATTTTCGAGAATTTGATAAAGTCATTTTTTTATTGATAATCCTGTTGCAATTCGAATCAATCAATTTGATGCATCAAACGAATCACGATTCATATCGGCTAATGATTAGAAACTAGTCAATAGTAATCTGAATCAACAAAAAGAACTGATTCGACTTACCTCGGTGGTTCATCTTTTAAGAAGGGAACTTGTATATAAAAATAACTGACATTTTGTGATGGCTAATATCGATAAGTACTTTGGACTCTTTGAAATTTATAAACGTAATTAATGAAATATTTTAAAAAAATCAATATCAAATGATAAATCACCTGAATCCAAAATGCCCATCCTTTATAGACGTTAAATTGCCGAAAGGTTCCATCTCCAACACTTGCTAGAATGGAAACAGATATCGCAATAACAACTGCAACGAAAAGAAAATAACAAATTACTTTTGCTATTAACAAAGGACAATTGTAAAGTAAAAATAATCGTAGGAGCAAAAATAAATTAAGAAATATAGTCTAGGTGAACTTCGAGGTGCTCTTGGACTATCGCTAAGTTGATTGTAAGAGTGAACAATGTAGTTTCATTTACGTATAACCCGCACAAAATAAATGAAGTAATCTTTCCTTTTTTATTCGGTATATTAGATAACAAGCATTTTTATGCTAATTCCTTGCTTTTATTTAAAATACATTTTATTCAGATTATAATCTTATTATTTTACACTTTAAAGATGTTTTGCTTTTAGCATCTTTTAAATCTTAGTTCACTTTCTGTGTAATACACAAAAAAGACGATCTACTTGAATGCTCTAACTATAGAGGTATTAGCTTGATTTGTGCAAGCTGTAAAGTATTTTCAAATATTGTATACAACAGACTCTCTCTATTTTTGGAAAAACTGGTTAGAGACTATCAAGGTGGATTTAGGAAAGGAAGATCCACCACTGAGCGAATATTCATTCGGCAGATTCTGGAGAATTTGGAATAGATACACGCCATCTTTTCATTGATTTTAAAGCTGTCTACGATACCATCAGTAGAAAAGCCCTCATCGCAGCTATGATTGAGTTTAAAGTGCCTAAAAAGTTATCTAGGCTGATATGCCTGAGACTAAATGAAACCAAAAACGTGTGTCAAAATACAGAATAATCTGTCAAGCCCAATGGTAATAAATAATGGTGTGTGGATGCATTGGCATGGTTACTCTTCAATTTAGTATTAGAAAAAGAGATTCCAACATTAAGATCAGGGGAAATATATTTAATAAATTACATCTGTTGGCCTTTGATGACGATATAGACATTATTGCTAGAACACCTATAGCTTTAAGACGGGATTTTATTTCTTTAGAGAAAGTGGCTCTCAAGATGGGCCTGAGAATAAACGAGAGCAAAACTAAATAATTGCCCTGTACTAAAACAGGCTTCAATAACACCCAGTTAGAAATTGAAGAATATAAATTTGAGGTTGTTGACAATTTCGCTTACTTGTGTTCTGTAATCAACAGGAGGTAATCTGTAATCAGCAACTTTGTATATTATAATAAAAATACAAAGAAGAATTACTGTTACAATAAATGTTCTACTGGAATTCGAAAATACATGAAATCAATTGTAATTAATAGAAAAACAAAAGTTTTACAATATAAATCTCTTTTAAGATCAATTTTAACATATGCTTGTGAAATCTGGACCCCATCTTGTACGGATGAGGTTATGTTGGGTACCTTTGAGAGAAAGGTTTTGAGAAGTATTTTATGAGGAATTCAAAAAAAATGGTGTCTGGCTTGGAGGATGAAATCTAGAGCTTTATCACTCATATAATGAACCTGACATTATTAACTTTATTGAACGGCAAAGAATAAAATGGGCAGGCCATGTTATCAGAATGGACGAAGACCGTACCACAAAAAGAGTTTTCAGTGCCAGACCAGTTGACACACGAAACAGTGTAGGCCGAATTTGAGACGGACAGATGGCCTAGACGAAGAACTTTTCGTCTTAAAAACTAAAAACTGGAGAACACTAGCAGGAAAAAGGTTAGTCTGGAAGAAACTTCATGGGAAGGCCAAGGTCCACCTTAGGCTGTCGAGCCATTGATGATGATATTTTAATTCGGCACGCAAACACAATTTGCGTCAATTTTTTTTTTACAGTTTGTCGGTAGGGGCCCCTACAAATATACTTTTATCGAACAAAGCTTTTATTTTTTAGCCTTTAATTTATTTAATATCTCTATAATCAATATATAAAATAAAAAGTATATATTTGAATAAGAGACAAGCAAATAATTTACCCGTAAACACAGTTATAACTTTTAATAATTTTAAAGCTGGAAGACAGCTAAAATTATCTTCGTTAATTTAATTATATGACTTTTTCTGGAAAATAGAAATGCGCCAACAACAATGAAGAATTACCGCATGTGAGAGCGACTCCAACTTTGACTACGCAAAGTCTTTTTGTACCCAGGTAGAGATCTGGCGTGTCTTTGAATACCTGGATGACGCGAATGATGGCCAACACTACAAAGGAAGCTATCAGGAATAGATGAATAAGAGAAAGGGCACCTGCCCAAGCTGCATGCGTGGGCAGTTGGAGAGGACTGTCATCTGGGTGGACACAAGATTCGGTGCCACGGGTTGTTGAGCAGAGTCGCCATAAGCCAAAGTGACCACTCTCTTCCCGTATACCTGTAAATGAAATACTGTACTGGTAATAGCATAAATAGGAAGCCCATATATGTTATTAACATTTTGTACATAAAAAAACATACATAACATTTTGTATAATAAAAAACGCTTTATGACTATACTAATAATTGGTTTGGTATAGTGCAGGGCTGTCCAACTGCAAGGAGCCCACGGGCCAGAATTTCACTGATCACCTGGCGGGCCGCAGTTTGAAAAAGTTGAACAATAACCTCTTACCCTTTATACGATAACAATTAATATTTGAATTATGAATTATAAAACAATGGAACAGAAGGATTATAAAACTATTTGCTTGCATTTTAATGGGAAAACTGAGTCCGATCAACCTGAAAAAGAAGTTGGCGGGTGGCACAATATGTGTTGGGGGGCCGCATAAGGCCCGCGGGACCCCAGTTGGACAGCCCTGGTATAGTGCAATGCTCGGAAAAAAAGGAACGCAATGATTCCGGACTAAATTTTGGTGCCAGAATAGTATTTTTACAAACTAAGAAAACTAGATCATTTGAGTGGTCATATCTTAAATATGTTTACTAATCAGTGCAGAATGTACATTGAAACCTGTTAAGCTGACAACTTGTCTAAGTAGACTTTCAAGGTTGACCGATCTCTTGAAGAAACTAGTGGGACCCTATTTTAAAGAGGGCAGCTGCCTTCCCCCCATATTTTGAGGGTCAAGAATCAAAATCCGTCGAAAATAAGGAATATTCATTCAGAGAAGGTATATTTCTGCATCTGACTTCGTAACTTAAACTTTCGTCAGCGGTAATTAGCACATTTATGGTGAGGCCTTCCAACGATTAAGTTTATTGACTCTTCAAGTACGTAAAAATTCAACAATTAGATTTAAAGTTATTCATGACGTTAACTTTTTTATTTTGCCTACTGTAAAAGATTTTCCGATGTAATAAAGAGTTGCTTATTTTTACAGTTTTACCTTGGAGACAGTTTTACAGTTAAGAGCCATAGTTGCTCAGGGAATAGAGCACGTCTTCCAATTAGGTGAACCGGGTTCTAGTACCAGCAATGGCTGGTCGATAGGAATTCCGCCCCCGGCACGCACCGACCATAGTATTGACGTAAAATATCTTCAGTGGTGACAGATCATGGGTTAGAGTCCCCTTGTCGTAAAGCTTACCATGGGATTTTTGTGTTGTGTTCCTCTCCATGTAACGTGAATGAGGGCTAGTTCTACCGAAAAGCCATTCACAAAGGTAATACTTTTTCAATACTTGATTCAGGAATTCCCTTGTCTTCTGGATTGGGCTCAAAGTTACAAGGCTACAGAGTTGAACATTGCTAGTCATAAACCCGAAATTGGGTCGGCAGTTCAACGATGATTGTAGAAAAAAATAAAATAACAGACAATTAGAGTCGTGGTGACTCAGTGGTTAGAGCGCTCGTCTTTCATTGAGGTTACGCGGGTTCGAATCCCACAGATACGAATTCTGTACCCGATTCGCACTGACCGCAGAGTTGACATAAAATATCGTCATTGGTAAACGGGTCATGGGTTAGAGTCCTCATGCAATCACGCTAACCATGAGAGGCTTTCGTTGTTTTCCTCTCCATCAAAAAGCTGATCAGCTGTTCAGCGACGGTTATAAAATAAAAAATAATAGACAGTTACACTTAGAAAAAAGTAGAAAATTAAGTTATGTATTCATCACATTGATCGTTAGTGCAAAAATTCAACTGTCTATCGCATCTGGGATTTGATATATGCTTCACTAGTGATCATACATTTACAAAATATATTACCTATGTTTACTAGTTTCTGGAATCATAAAGTAAGTCTCTGTTCTTATCCCTTTGTTTTTCCTTAATTGAACAAATTCTACGTGTTTTCTGGGATTCTTCTAGTAAATGACAGTTACATTAGGTACTTTTATAATTTGTCAAATGTTTAAGTTTTTATTCTTTTTTTGCTTGGACTGATTTTTTTAACTTAAGTTTTTCGAGCTATTTTATTAAAATAGTTTTTAAAAAAAGGCAAACTTGAGCTATTTTTAGACAGTTTCATTTCCTTTTCTTAAATTTTGGTTCCTTCATTAATTTTAAATGTGTTGATCTTTTTGTTTGATTAGTTTTAATGTTTATCATGTATTTTTTCCTAATGCATTGCATTGTGTATTTTAAGAAATTTCCATGTTTAGTTATTTTTTTAAATGTGAGTAGAGTGAAAAAAAGTTTTTAATAAGTTATACTTAACAAAAATTCGATTGCTTCAAGTGATCATTTTCTCTCTTTTTTTTTGGATCATCATTTGTTTGAGTACACCGTTTGATTAGTTCATCTAAATTATATTACACCATTTACATTAAGCTTAGATTAATTGATTAAAACTCTAGGGGGATTTTAAGGGAACTTTTCTTTACATCTGAGGAATTGGTACTCATCTGGGACATTTCTATTTTTTCTAAGCAGGAAAAGTTTGCAGAACATTTTATTAAATCATTTTTATTTTAAATGGGTTCTGAGAACATTTAAGCAAACATTTTGCCATTTTGTGCTAGTTTTAGAGAAATTTGTTTTTAAAACGATAAAATATAATATTGCAGATGTAAAATTCGTTTGCAAAAATTCCGTAAGAAAATAATCGTTATTTGAGAAAAATATGAAAAGAAATAGAAGAATTTGGAAAGCATCATCGGTCCTCTTTTGGGGCATTTCTATCTTTTTGAGCAGGAAAAGTTTGCGAAGCACTTTATTAAAATCGTTTTTTTTAAAGGAAAAAAAAAGAGTTCTAAGGACATTTAAGCAAATATTTTGCCCTTTTATGCTAGTTTTGGGAAAATTTATTTTTTTAAAACGATAAATATAATATTGCAGGCATAAAATTCGTTTGCAAAAACTGAGTAAAAAAATATCGTTATTTGAGAGAGATATGAGTAGAAATAGAGGAATTACATCCGCATTCAACTCAACTGGTTACGAAACGAGACCTAATGAGCTTGTTTGTATCAGAATTCAATGCAACAAATGACTGAAAAATAAAATCTAGGTAGAACAATGGAATAAAAATCAATGGAGACCTCTAATTCTCCTGGAATAAAAATGTCCCCATTCGTCTGAAGGCAGAACGATGAACTGAAAGACGAAAATGAGAAGGCTCACGAAGACAGCACAGATTGGGAGAATGGCCAGTAGACTACACATGCTGAATACCCGATCAGCAATTTCTTCATGCTGTTCCACTCTCTGATTGTTATTGGGAGATGATTATGTGATGCAGAGCACGTTGGTGGCACATCATGTTGACACATAACTCACAGACATTTGTCACACCTAGGAAAAGAAAACAGCGTTTGATAACACTAGAGAGCATTATGGTTAACCGTATAAGGTTTAAAATTCTGTACCTCGGATTTATTTTATTACGTCTAAGGGGACGTTTATAAAAATTATGTCAGGATTAGAGGGAGGAGAGCTCACGCAATTGAGATAGTTTGTGACGGGGAATAAAAAAGTGCTTGATAACATTACATTTTGATTGAAATAAAAACATTTAAATCCAATGAATTAATTATTTTTATATTTTTTTTCATCAAAAAAAAAATACTTAAGTAATCATTATTATCGTAATAATTACAAGTGTTATTAAAACTCATAGCGTAATGCTTTGTTTCTCAACTGAAAATGTATGCTTCTGTAAAATAGTGACATGGGATATATTGAAGTTGTGACAGCAATAGGAAAAATAAAGATAATTTTTTCAAAATTTTTTGACACTCTCCGGAGCAGTATTAGGTTGTGAAACAGCTGTTATACCTTTGATAACTTATACTTTTTTGGTCAACACAAATTCTCATTTAATTGTGTTTTTTTCGCGATGAACTTAGTCGAATCTCATCTGAAGTAAATATTCACGGTATTATTATTCATAAGCTATGTTAACATTCCTAGCATAATCAACGCATTTAGAGCCGTGAGGGCTCAGAGGATAGAATGTTCGCCTTCCAATGTTGTGAACCGAATCCCAGCGACGGCTGGTCGACATGAGCTCCTGCACCGACCATAAAATATCTCATATACATAGCTGACATAAAATGTCCTCAGTGGTAGATTAATCATGGGTTAGAGTCTCCTTGTCGTCAGGCTAACCGGGGGATCGTTTTCGTGGTTTTCCTTCCTATGTAACGCAAACGCGAGTTAGATTCATCAAAATGTTCTCCACGAAACCAAAATTTCTCCTAATATTCAATCGAGGAGTTCCCACGTCTTCTGGATTGGGTTCAAAATGACAAGACCACAGAGTTAGTAGTCGTAACCCCAAAAATTGGGTCGGCTGTTCAACGACGGTAATAAAATAAAATTATGATTGATAGCACTATTTCAAATTGATAAACAATTATGTGTTTTGTTTAAGTTGGATTTAAAATTTATATCATAAAAATTAATTTACTTTAAAAAAATAAGAGGTTTCTTTGTTTGAGATGTTTTTTGTTTTATTTCTAAAATAGCTTTTTTCTAACCTAACTTTTAAGTCTAAAACTAAATCACTAATAGCATCGTCTTTAGTATACTCTGACTGTATCATGAGGTTGTCAATCTCTCTTAGANTAATTTTGTTGTGTAATTTCATAGCTCAATACAACACAATGCAGCCTTTTAAATGTAATGTGAATCGAAATGTGAAATATAATTGAGAGGATTTTCAACGTGGATAGTAATATATATATATATATATATATATATATATATATAAATGACCAATGTATTTATTTTAGAATTAAGAAACTTTATGTCTTAATTTTATGTGTCGTGATGTCCAACTATATTGCACTTAAGGTTAAAAAAAAAAAAATCTGAATTTCTGGTTGTGTGCTTATCAATAATGAGTGACAGTGTAGACAGACTTCTGTGGACAATGTTTGTTCTGACGTCACATTGGAAGAGGTTAATATAAATGAAGCGATAAAGAACTAATTCACAGTGTCAATATTTCAGGAACTTATGGTAGATATTCTCAGATTGTCAATGAGGTATCACCTGCACTTGGTTTTGTAAGGGGTGAAAAAGAACACTATATATATAGCATAATAAATAAATACAAAAAGGAAAAAACGAAGAAAATTACGAAAAACAATAAATTTATTTTAACTGCGCATAAGATGCAAGTAAATAGAATTCATAAAATAAGTTTAAAATGTAGAGAAAACATGGAAAAAATTACAGAACATTAAAAAAAGGGAAAAAGTAAAAAATAATAAAATCCGGAGAAAAAAAAATTAGAATCCAGAAAATAAAAGACATAATCTTTTCATCAGCTCGCACGATTATATCCGCGAAAAGGAGAGCTACCTAATATTGTATCAATCCAAAGCATTAATAATATTGTATCAATATGTATCCAAAGCAAAATATATCAATACAATAGTGTGAGGAGCACTCAAAATTTGTTTTACATATATATGTATGTACCACCTGATTTCTAATTTCGTTTGATACCAGATAAATCAAATAATAAAGAAGGTCTCACCTCCAAAGAAGAAAAAAAATATTTTTAATGTTAATATACTATAGTTTAATTATAAATAATGGCAATATGATTAGTAATAATAGTAATAGAATTTATAGTAACTGTGAAGTAATAATAGTAGAATTTCTCTTGATTAAAAAAATCAATGCTTTAATTTCGATTTTTTTTTATTTCTCTCTAAAAAATTTTTAAAAAAATGGCATGCTCAAATTGTTAAGAAATTTTAAACAATATTCGATATCTGGAATGATTATTATGGACTTTAGTCTATTTTAAGGATATAATTTTGGTGCATAATGATACACTGGCTAGGAAATTCTCTTAATCTTTCTTTAATTTTCACAAACATATCAATGATTAGTATCTACACACCTGAATTTTTTACCTGTATCGCAAAAAATTATTTTGATTTATAAATTTAAGAAAAAAAAGCTGTTTTATTCACCTTGGCAGATTAATAATTAAAACATAAGCAAGAACCTATTAATCTGATTACGTTTTTTTTTTTTAAAAAAAATTTCGGTATTCTAAGCATTTATGAGACCTTTACAACCGATCAAACTGACTGATTGTGAATTTGGTGCAAAAAATTAACATACGCTGTTCTTTACTCGAACTAATTTGCTTGTAGTTATGGAAATGAATCTTTAGTTCCCTTAGTCACAAGTGTAGTTTTGGAGAAAATTATTGTAGAATTAGTTGTCCATCTACGATTTTGGCAGATAATAGTTAAAATTGGTATCAAAGTATGATCCATAATTTGTGTGTTGAAGAATTAGAGTGTTTAAAAAGTGTGCTGTGCATTCGTCATGGTTTAAATTAAAGTTTATCTGTTGTGTAAGATAAGGTGTCAAAGTTTAAAGGTGTCAAAGCTGGTGACAAAGGTGACTAGCTGGTATACATTTAAAGGAAATAAATACAATTTTATAATTATTTATTTATTATAATAAATATATTATTTATTAATTATTTATTTATTATTATAAATATTGAATTTTTATACGAGTTTTGTTTTGGCGAATGGATTTTAAAATAATGGGCTGAATTTTTTAAATTGATTCATTTCGAGAGACAATACATGAAACATTCAGGCCTTCATGAAACGAGTCAATATTTTCCAGTTTACGGTTACCTCCCGTATTTTGATGGTCAAAAATCTAAAACTGACGAAAGAAAAGTATGTTTTTTTCAGCGTAATTAAGTTTTTTTTTACCGATTTCGTTATCATATTTAACGCGTTAAACGATTGAGATTGATTCCTAATGTACGGAAATACCATAAATAATTAAAGGTGATCCTTTTTTGTCTCACAATTCCTATTTCAAACACTAATATTGAAAATTATATTTTACTAATAAACAAAAGATCTTAGAGGATAGAGTGTTTGCCTTAAAATGAAGTGAACCGGGTTCGAATCCCAGCGATGGCTGATCGATACGGATTGCGCATTCGGCTTGCATCGACCACTGTGCTGACGTAAAATATCCTCAGCGGTAAACTGATCATGGGTCAAAGTCCCCTTGCCGTCATTCTAACTGTGAGAGGTTTTTGTGGTGTTCCCTTTCGTGTAACGCAAATGCGGGGTAGTTTCATCAAAAAGTCCTCCACGAAGGCAAATTTCTCCCAATACTTGATCTAGGGGTTTCATTGTCTTTTGGATTAGGTTCAAAACTACAAGGCTACGGAGTTGATCATTAGATGTCGTAAAATAAAAAAAGTGGGTCGACTGTTAAACGTCAGTCCAAAAATAAAATAAAATAAATAAACATTTATATCGTGAAGAAATGAAAATGCAACATGATGATTTAAGAAAAACTATTTATGAGAACGTCAACTAAAAGTTAAAAAGAAGCAAAAAGGAAATATTTTAGGAGTACCTCAAAATTAATATTTTTAATATCATACCAAATAAATGATAAAGAAAATTTTAAAAAAAAGTACTTGAAAACTATGTACTTTATAAGTAATTCACAATTATAACGACTACAATATTTAGGTACTAATTTAAGCGTAATTAACAACAATTATTTTACGTTTTGAGAATTATGTAAATTAAAAATTCTGTGACGTTCTTCTTTAAAATATAATACTGTATAATATTTTTTTTTAAAAAAAAGGTAAAAAAGAGGATGACATACCTTGAAGAAGATCATCTCGGACTGATTTTAATTGAAACATCTGGAGACAAACCTTCGTCCAACAGGTGGGCGTCCTAAGCCGTCGTGACACCGTATACGGACATCGTGAGAAAAAAAACGCCAACTATTCAACCGGTTCTGAGACGTGTGTGTGGAAGGTGCTGCTCTACAAACACCATATTTCAGGGCCATTTCGAACAAAAATTCGTTCTTTTTTCTTTCTGTTCTCACTTTACTTTCTGTTTCATATTCATTCCACCACGCCAATTTGTTTTTCTTGTTTTGTTTGTTATGTTGCTTGCAGCAGTTCATTCACTTTCGTATTTGGAAATACAGTCGCTGAATTTCGATGGTTAAGATCTGTGAGATATTAATTACCTATTCAATATTTATTCCTTACCTTTTTTTTGTATCTGAGCAAGGGATTATAAAATGGGTTTATCCACGTTTTGCGCACAGTGTTATAAATTTCGTTTATCCAACTTACTTTACGTTAAAGATAATTTTTGGTAATTATTTTTTTATGTTATTTTAATTAATAATCTACGAAAAAATGATGAGTTAGGTGTAAAAGGCTTTACATAATTTGAAACAATGTAATTTTAAGCTACAAAATAGAAACTAATCATGCAGTTTCTGAGTAAAGTTAAATTTCATAAAAGTCGTATTTTTAACTTCTTATGTTTTAAGAACTAACTGTATTTAAATAAAATTAATTTTATGGTGCAAAATTTCATAAAAGGCGTATTTTTAGTTTTTATGCTTCAAAAACTACTTAAATTACATAAAATTCAATTTTTTTTAAAGCGCATTTTAAAATTTTTTATGTTTCAAGAACTATTTGAATTGTATAAAATTAAATTCATTATACAAAATTTTGAAATAGTATTTTTAAATTTTTAAGTCTTAAGAACTATTCGACAGATTTCGTTCGAACTTGGCATTTCGTCATTTAAAATTTCAAATTTTTTCAGCTATTAAAATATTAAAGAAAAGAATAAGTAGTAATTGAAACTTATACATGGAATTGTTTTTGGAAAAATTAATTTTGTATTTATGTGCTAAAAGGTTTGAATCGCCTAAAAGTCCCCGAGATAAAGTGAATTACGCAGCCGAAGTGCCGCAACTAGACTTTCGATAAATTATTGATAAATTATTATTCGATAAATTATTGTTCGATAAATTATTGATTTCTTCCTTTTTTTTTAAACATATTGTTATTGTTTTAACATGTCGCTTTGTGTTAAAGGAAACTTTTAGGAGAGACCATTAAAACCCAAATTTACAATTCTTGGTGTTGGGAATTCAATTTGAATATCTGATAGTTCTTAAATTGTACAATTTTGAAATCTGAGTGGAAACAGTTTTTCTCTTAAAATTCCCTCTTTCCCATAAATATTCCCTCATAATTCTTTTCTTATTCACTATTCTTTTTTTAGTTCTTCTTATCTATGCTTAAACAGGGAGCATTTTATTCAAGCACGTTATCTTCACTGTGTAATAACTCTCGTGAAAGCTTTCATAGTAATGATTTGTCAAAACTTACCAACCCTCAAAATTCACGAACCAATCGTCATTTCCGTTAAAAAACGGATATAAGCCGTTCTTCTCCATTGATCTTCAATTTTCTTTTTCACATAAAATTCTTCTTAAACGTAAAAAATTTTAAATTTTAAAATTGAACAATTTTCAAAATTTTTCTTAAAATTTAAAAGTCTTAAAATTAATACATTTTTAAACATTAAATTAAAAAATTAAAAATGTTTATTTTAAAATTTTTTTAAAAAAATAGTTATTTTTAAATGTGATTTTTTTTTCTTCAAGAAAAATACACACTGATAAAAGCGATTCAAAATATGAATTTAAAAATCGTACGAATTAAGAATAAAGTAAATCCGTATTGTAGAGTATCCGTATTGTCCATAAATTTGCCTCCCCGCCATTCCATTGAATGAATGGATATTCCAACTTCACTCAGAACATATATGTGGTGACTTCGGATAACATACTGCAAAAATACAAAATTGTCTTTACTTCTTGATTTACTTTTGTTTACTTCCTTCTGAAAACTATGGATTTTAAATCCAATTGCACGGGAAAAAAACAAAAAGGGGAATTTACATTGTATTTAATGTCCAAATATATATATATTTTTTTTTTGAGTTCATCGCGAAGACCGAGGAAGTCCATAAAATCATTCATTGTTGGAAAAATGGAATTTTTCAGGGCACATTTTAAATTCGTGTTAGAAACCTTGCTTATTTTTTCTAGTCATTCAAAACAAGCAATAATTCTAAATCAAACATTCTTATTTTGATTGAGCCCTTACACCATCACAGACAAAAACGCTTCCATTGGTTTCTATCATTTTTGTTATCCCCCATTGCAGAATATTATATTTCTCGCTCTCTTTTTTTTTTTTTTTTTTTTTTTTTGAAAGGAGTAAAATTTGTTTNTTTTTTTTTTTTGGAACGAGTAAAATTTGTTTTTAATTATCATGGGCCACTTTTATGCTAACCACCTTTTCATTTTAATTCTCACGTTTTTTACTGCTAAGAAAGGCAGGCTAAACATAATAATTAAATTAAGATGTCTAGTTATTCTTTACAATTCAATTTTAAGCAATCTAAGATTCCCTCGTTGGTGAAAATTAACCCGATATTGCTACAACATCATCACTCATCGCTACAACATCGTAACAAAAAATATTTTTAAATTTTTACCGTAAAAAAATTATCATAAATTTGAAGAGCAATCTATTACGCATTGAACATAAAGTCTGAAATAATATAAAGTTTTAAATTCTCTTGGGTATCGTAAGCTACCTTAACCTGCACGCTACTTTGGCGGCACTCTTTAGTATTATATTCCATAAGAAGGCAAACATCCAATGCAATAATCGTGATAAGAAGGTACTTGTTGAAAGAGCCGTGGTAGATCAGAGAGTTTGCCTTCCAATGAGTATGAACCAGGTCCTAGTAATAAAAATTCTGCCCTCGCCTCGCACGGAGCACAGTGCTTACGTGCAATATCCTAGACAGATCATGGGTTCTCTTGCCGTCAGGCTAATCGTGGGTACTCACCATGTTAAGCAAATGCGTTCCATCAAAAAGTCCTCCACGACGGTACCCAATAGTTTATAAAAGCCTTGTATTCTGTATTGGGTTCACAGTTACAAGGCTACATTAGTCCCAAACAATTGGGTCGGACAGTTATAAAATTAAACTTTGAAACCAAATTATGTCAATATAGTTGTATAAGAACTCACAATTTCAATAAAATTGATTATAATAATAGATTTAATAGTAACAGAATGTTAGGTTCTTTCTTGACATTCGAATTCACAGCTATTCTGATTGAACTAACTACGCTAGTCTTTGACCATGTTAAGCAAATGCGTACTCACCATGTACTCACCATGTTAAGCAAATGCGTTCCATCAAAAAGTCCTCCACGACGGCACCCTGTCTCAATGCTGGATCCAAGAGTTCCCTTGTNTTTTCTGAGTAAAAACCAACAGTTAGTTAGAGATGAAGTAATGCAGACAAAATAAAATATAAGCTATTTGCAAAAACATTTATTTTTTGCCCCTTTTTCTTACATAAAAAAGCCAATCTAAAATTTTAGGTTCTTTCTTGAAATTTGAATTCATAGTTATTCTGATTGAACTAACTTCCTTACAGTCTTTGAAGAAATGTGCAACTAATCGAATGCAATACGTTAAACATGCCAATCAGATAACCTTATAAAGCAATAAATTGTTCTCCCGGTCATATGCCGGTTGTGGTAGAAATAGATATAAAACAAGAATTATTCGAAACAAACAAAATACAAAAATAGAACTGTATATAATTGTTAGAAAAGTTAAAATGTGCAAAAATGATAAGCGCATTTTCGATGTTCTTAAACGGTCATTTGACAGGTAATGGTATGTTTACTGTTAATTAAAATTCTGCGTCAAAATGCGAAGAACACTTTTGGGCGTTGCACGGAGGGAGGTAAGCTATATTATTAAATTGAGGATTTAATTCTTAGAGCGACGAAGAAAAACAAATTTATTCAAAATAGTTCTAATGTAGGTTAAAAATATTTCCTTCTTGATAATGATGAAAATTTTGCAGTTTGTTTAGTTAATTGAATTTGATTTTTCACCAAAACTATCAAAACACTTCTTTAAATAGCGTACATGTTGTCAAATATGAAAATAGCTAAATATTTTAAAACTAGTGTTACAATGTTTAACTTAATTCAGGTCTGATGAAATCTAGATTTGCTTTGACTATCTATCTATCTGTAGCTATATAACTATCCGTAAAGTATTTATAGAGAAATCCAACTGTTATCATAATATTTCCTGCTTGCAAATTTTAAATAAAACTTTAAGGGTTTAGTAAATTTATCTTTAACTTTTCAATTACCACTTCAGAGGCATTAACTTATTTCACCCTGGAATAAATCTAAATTCTTATACATATAAGAAATATGAAACTAACCACTTTGTGTAACAAATATTTATTAAAAAGAACATTTTGTAATACATATAAATATTCAAAACTGCATCTTGACATTACATATTACTCTCATTTACATATTAGTTTTAAACACCTTTCTTAATTACATGGAGTTCTAATAGCATTTACAATGGAGTTTAATCAACACTTCACATTAAGCTTTCGCTTTATTTACACAATATTCTATATGAACTAAAACTTTTACATAGAATGAAATATTTATTAACATTGATATGTTCAAGTGTACACTGAGTTATCAAACGGCAACCTGAATATTTAATTGTAAGAATACAAGAATATAATTTATTGAAAATTCTCCTTGTAAAAATATGCATCAATACATAAAGAATGAATTTAAATTATTAAGCCTGAATGCATTAAAAATTTTAATTGAACTTTCAACTAATTGTCATTCTAAAAATAGCATCTCATAAAAAAAACCAGAAATTTAACATTTTAAAAACGTTTTTATTTCAGGATTTAGTTTCTTTTGTAATTGAAACTATTCATTAGTTTTTGAAAATTTATACATGAAAAGCAGATTTGTGCACATTTAGCGTTCAGTTTGTAAATTCATTAAACTTTATACTGCCATTTTGATGAAACCTAGTACTACTTTTTTACTTGAAGTTCAAGTTAAGTTTATAAAAATTAAAGGCTTTGAAAAATTTAAATGTCAGACGATATAATAATTTACTAACAATTTTACTTTTTTAAAGACCGGATTTTCTGCTTTTGGCTGGCATATATTAAAATCCTGAAGATTTATTTCAACTAATCTAATTTTTACTATAATTAAATAACGTTAGAGTTTAATAGAACACGCGAACAATATAGCGAAAGAAATCAAAAAGGGAACTCTTCTTAATTTTTCTGTTTAAAGTGTCTAAATTGAATGAATACATATAAAAAAGTAATAGCTAGTTTCTAGTTCTTAAGTCAATAGACACTACCGTTAAAGATTTAAGATCTCTTCACAGCAAGAGGTTACTATTCCACCACAAAAGTGAGCATGTGTGAATCGAGAAGTTCCGAAACGGCTGGAAGAGTGTGAAACATGACGAGAACGGCCGTCTACCACTTCCACGTCATATTCCACACTCGTCTAGAATATTCCGAAACTTCCGATTCACACTTACATGCTGCAGATAAACGTCCCCAAACTGCGTAGACCTGCTATATAATAGACTAACTGCGCAAATACAGGCTGTTTTTCACCGAGTTCTTTTAATTGAAGTTCATTGATAAATACTTGCAACCAGGTGTAAATTTTGTTCTCTAGAACTATAAAATGCTAAACCTACAACTTAGATTTGGTTTCTCAAAATTTACACGGACGGATGAAATGTTTATGGCGCTCTTCTACTACTGGCAATACCATATTAATTTGATAACTATGTTCTTTATTTGCTTTGAGCGGAAATATTTTTGAAGTTGAACCTACACCTAAAAGTATAAAAATCGAAATCTCGTTTTAATTTTATTTCATAAAGTTGAACTTAAAACAGTTCAAAACTGTTAGCATTTCCAAAAAATAGTTTAACATTTTGTATTATTCTATAACCACGATTTCGTATTATCTATAACAATCATTGAATTTAAATTTGCATAGAATATTTCTCGTCTGTAATAACAATGTTCAGATTAGGTTAAAAGCAAATGAATAAATTTAAAGATTACAAAATAATTTTTTTGGAATTCACAAATCTGCTCTTCATACAATACTTAAGAATTCAAGTTTTAATCATTACGCAAGCTTATTGTTCACTATGTGATTAATTCTTATAGAAGTATTAAGAGCAATTTCAATCTACTATGAGAATAATAAAAATTGTTCAAATTTTTACTGTTAAAAGAATTAAAAATGAATAAATTTAGTTTATACATTATCTAGGGGATTGTTTCGGCATTTCTGTCGATTAAAGTTTTTATCAGAAATTTGCCTTCTCCCACCTATATTTGTAGTACTTTTGCTGCACGGGAATTGGAGAAAAAGACACTTTATGGAACTTGCTCGGTTTAAAAATATGCGATCGAGAACATTTGACTTAATCTATCTTTGCTTTACGTAGCACCAAACTCAGATTTTTGGAATCTTAAATTGGCAACATTTAAGTGATTCCAGGGCTCGAAAAAACTCAGAAATTTTACCCGCCCCCCGAGGACGGCTTGTCCAACAATGTACCCGTCCTCCTTTGGAACTAACCGTCGCTTCTAAATAAAAATATAATTTTCTCTTATTTATTACTAACATTTATATAAATTGCACAATGAATTGGTAGTTACTAGGATAACATTATACAGTAATAAAAGAAATACTAGGTTACTAATAGTAAAGCCTAGTATTTCTTTAATGAAATAATTTATTTCCTTAATGAAATAATTTAAATAACAAAGGTCATTTTATCTGGCAATTATCATGTCAATTTATCCGATGGTACTGCGTTTTTTAAATGAATCAAATACGACGTTTTCCAGTTCCACAATCAAGCCAATGATTTACAGAGGTTTCTGCACAGAAATCTGAAAGGACTTTTATCAAGAGNGCTTCTTGTTTAAGACCAGTAAGTAATGTGTTTTTTTTTATGTTCATTGCTGAAAAGCCCCTTTCAACCGCTGCAGTACTCCCAGACAGAGAAAACATCAATTCCACCATGAGCAGTATGTTCCTGTATTTCGAGATTAGAGGGTCATTTTAGAAGTAAGGAGCTAGACTCTTGTAAGATAACAAAAATTTGAAAATATATCATGAACATTAACGGGAAAATGGCCGTCCGCGAGGTATTTTTGACCACCGTTTTTCGAGCGCTGAGTGATACGTAAATACGTGGAATCTATTATTTTAAAAAACACTCAAACACATACTAAATACCTATTTAATTTTTATTAGAAACATACACGTTGAAAGATTTAAATTATTTCCGTTAAAAATATTAAAAATTTGTAATAAATTACGCTGAATTTGGATAGGTTGGATAAATCTTGTAGCAATACTAAGTTTAAATATTCACAACTCCAATGGTTTTAAATTTTCGAAGAGATTTAAATAGACTTTTGATGTAGTATTAAATTCAAGTTCCAAATTTGTCATCTAACTTAAATTTACACTTTGTTGCAAAGTAAATTCTATAATTTGGACCCTTAAGGATGTAATGATTTATAATCATATTTTCGAAATTAAAACTTTCTTTTATCAGTCTATGGGATATTCTGCATTCTGTAACGATTAATTTTGTAAGGAACCTATTTTTAAGTAATCTCTACCATCGAAAACTAATTTGTCTAGTATCCACTTTTCTAGTTTTAGATTAGTTTAATGTCAAGTTAAGGATCCAGTATAGTTTTACAAGAAACTCCTCATTGAGTTATGCCTAACAGTTAGCATGCTTTATCCTTTAACAGCTATAAAAGTTTTAGAGCGAGGCGAGTACTTTCATGTTTAAATCCCGATTCATGTTGTGGATGGACGGCTCTATGTGTAAAACGTCATTAACCTGTAACTGAGTCATACTTAGTCTAAAACAATTTACAATGAAACTAGTTTAATATAGAAGACAATTTTTTTGAAGTCTACCCGTATTACAGCGGGATTTCAACCACGATAGTTAGCTGGACTGCAATAAGGAAACTTAGGATTTATATTAGCATTTTGACGACAAAAATACCATGAATAGTGGCTGTCATAGCGAGAATTAAAACTAGAGTTGTCATTTATCAAAGGAATTTCCTCATTGACTATATCCCGAAGTAAGCAATTCATTATTGCAAGTTGTTACACTTGAATTAAATAGCGTTACAGTAAAATTAACAAATAGAAATTCGATGTGCAGAGACTTTCAGGCGCAATATTAGAGCACTTTTCTCGCATCAATGTGTACAAGCGAACCGAAAAGTTTCGAAACGGCTGAACGAGTGTGAAACACCATGAAGAAGCAGAACGGCCGTCTACCACCCCCCCCCATAAGGCTTCACGCTTGTCCAGATGTTACAGAACTTTTCGCTTCACTTATACACACTTTCTGTTTCAGAACAATGTCCCAATATTGCGCAGAAAATCTAAACCTGTTTCAGCATAGTCATCTGACTAAAATCAGCTAGTGCCTTTGCGTTTTGAGATCTAAAATTAGCAAAAAGTCATCGATATTGTGGCTTGCTGGTTCGAAGCTTTGCCTTAAACTAAGTTTAAGATTTATTAATTAAATTTATTCACTAACTATCGATTTTTTACATATACCCGCTAATCAATTCTGCATTGTTTTGCTCTGCAAACTAGTTTAAATTGGTAATTAAGGTATTTTACGTCACTTCATCGACCAAAAATCACCGCCCATCATTCTCTGAGGAATCCGTGCATCCGTATTTCATCGCTTGTGATGAAGTTAACTAGGCATAAGTCTGAGAAAAAAAATTCAGCAATACGTCGTTTTGATAAGTTTATTTTTGATCAAATTTTACAATCAATTAACTTTTTTCCCCTGAATAGCGCATAAGAGACCATCATTTAACAATTCTTTTTTACGTAAGTATTGTAACATTGAAGGAAAAAACAATTTGATATGGAATATTATAAAATTTGTGATACATTTTAAACGTTACAATTTATTCTTTAGAAATATCTCGAAAAGAAAACAGAAGTTTGTAAGCGAAGGGATAATTACAAGAAAATGGATTTAATAAAAAAAAAAGGTGTATAAACACGAGACAGTTTCAGGTTATAGTTTAGGGCGTGTTTAATAGAAAATATTTTCAAAATTAAAGGTTTAATTTGTCTTTAGTTTCCTTAAGTAGCTCTCCAGTATGATAATAGAATAGTTTTCTAAAATGTCTACCGAGTTAAAAATTCATTTTAGTTTAAAAAGATGAAATTTCACTTTGTAAATACTTATTAAAACTGATCCACGTTTCTAAAACTTAGCAGTTGATACCTTTAATTTCCCGGTTACAACATTTAATCCAAATTAGAAATTTAAAAAATCGAACGAAACTGAATTTACAGTAAAATTAGATTCGAAAATATTTCTAAACAGTCTCTCCGCGTGAATTTTACTATTGTATAACTTCTAAAATAACTGAAGATTATTCGAAACTGCATAATTTAATTACAAAAATTTTACTATTTTTTAATTTATAAAAATTTTAATTTTAAAATTTTAAAATATTACTTAATAAAAATTAAGTAATATTTAAAAATAACTTACTACTTAATAAAAATTTTAATTTTAATTTTAAACTTATTTCACCGCCGAGTCAATGAATTAATGTTAGCTTGTGATTAAAATATATGTTATAGTTAGTCGTACGCTAGTAATTAGCTAGAAATAAGGTACACAAAATATGAATGCATAACGGACTTCCTTAAACACGAACTGCTTTAAATTTGCTCATCCAGGCTTATTTGCATTAAATAAAGGGAGATTTCAAAAAGTTTTCAAAATTTATTTACTTTTTGAAGCTATAGCTAGATAGTGTATCACTGATGTTATTTTACCTTTTTAAAATATCCTTTTATCATGTGCTATACTCATAGCCAGTTTCTCAACTAAACTAACCGAATCATCCATAATAAATATTGCTCAGTGTTGAAATTTTGTAGTTGAAGATACTTTTGAGCACTGAATATGTTTCAATAAACCATTATAAATATTTAGACTTGAGATGAAGCAAATTAAGGCATGTCCATTTAAAGTGGCTGTCATAGCGAGAATTAAAACTAGAGNGAGAATGAGTATAATTAGTTTTAACTACAGATGGGTATTTAAAGATTTCCACTCATAAAGAGTGGAAAAATCTGTTTTTCAGTGACAAAAATTGGACCATTTCTTGACCAAACGTATATTTCTCAGCGATAACTTAATTACTAAACATTTAAGTTTTTTATTTAAAATTTTTTAATAGTTTCGTTCTTAAATTTGATACAGTTCAATTAATTTTTTTAAATTAATAGAATACGTAGAGTTGTTACTACCTATAGATATTACACAAATGCTTGACACATAAATTTAGATACGTTTGTTTAGGTTAATTTATCATAATAAAATTATAAATACGCAGATAAAAATAAGGCAGACTAAATTGTGTAGAATTAACACGACAAACATTCAACATTAAAGCAAATTTCTGATAGAAATGTCGCCTCGCCAATATTTTTCGCCAGAAGCTGGAGTGCTGTCGGGGGGGGGGGGTATGTCAATAAGTGTTCCTCCATTTTTTGGTAATTTTCAATTAAAAAGAATCTTTTAATATGTTGTAAATTTTGATATTTCTGTAATTTTAAAATGCAAACTATATTTAAACTATGAAAAGAAAATTTGTTCTTTTTAAGGTGAAAATTTGTTCTTTTCTGAAAATCGGTCTAAATTTTAGTTAGACCGATGCAATTCTTTCAAGAATATGGGTTAAAAGTTTTGCCAACTTATCGTTTTGCCAACTTTAATATTCAAAACTTTGGTTTTAATGAATTTTAAACCAGTCCAAACTTCTGCATATTTAAAAAATAGATTTCCATGTAAAATGTTCGAATTTTTACCGTTAACACACTAAAAAATTAATGACTACAACTCTGACCAGAAGCCATGGTTGGCAAGCATTTTTTACTCTGAAATTGTATATATTTGAATTTAATATTTTTTTAAACAAAATTTATTAGGTTTTTAAAATTTACCATTCAAGGCATCTGATAAAAGATTAATACTATTGTTTAAAAGGAACAGAACTACAATAGTTAAAATTTACTAAAATGGATAAAATTATATTACAAACTAATCAGAGTTAAAAAAAATTATATTTTTCATGCTCAACTCGATAATGATTGTTATAAATCTGGAGACAGTTTTTCAACTAGATACCTAATGAAAATTAGTTTAGATAAGAAAACATAACTGAAAAAAAAAAGTTTTTCTGGTTTGAGGAAGTCTTACACTGTAACTACATATTCAATAAGATAAAAGCATTGCATTTTAATTAGCAAAAAAGTAAATGGGCGTAATTGAAATATGTTTTTAGCCAGAAAATTAATATATTAAACGAAAAAGTACTATTTAAAAGTTTCATATCACATTTATTCACGTATAGTCTATTTTGAAGCATAATAATTTACAAGCATATCACTTTCTATAATTCTTAATAAAGAAATCCTCGTTATCAATACAATCGGACTTAAAGTAATTGCTCTAAAAAAAAAAGTATTTAATTACATAGAAATTTTTTTAAATTAATATTTTCATCATTTTGTTGAAATTATTGATTTATTTTTAAAAAAAAAATCACTTTTGATTTGCATTCATGTATTTTTTAATGAAATAATGAAAGTTCTAATATTAATATTAATGCATATGCCTTTTATTATTTCGCAGTAGAAAATCACTTCCTTAACATATATTATCAATTAAATTAGACTTAAAAATTCCTACCTTAAACAATGTATTTATTAATTATACTGCATGAAAATATTTAAAACTTGTATTAATCATTTCTCTAAATTCATAATGTATAAACACTATGTTTAAGTTATGTTTTTTTTTTAAATTATAGCTAATTTAAATTAGTGATTTCTTTTAAAAAATTCAAGTAATTCAAATTACGATTTTAATCATGACTAAAATCAAGCGATTAAAATTGTGCCAACACTAACAGAAGTGATCAAAAACTTAGAAATCCAGTACACTTTTTCTGTTTAATTTATGATGTTTCTAAAGAAGTTGAATTATTTCGTTCTATTTTCTCATTTGAAATGATTTTTACCTAATTCTCTCTGTTTTGCATTCTTGTAGTAAAAATTGAATTTTCATTATATATCTAGAAAACTAATTTTAGGATGCTTAGAATCAAATATTTACTACTAATAAAAAATCATTTCAGACTAGAAAAAAAATGAAAAAGACAAAATAATTAGACTTTATCTTAATGTTTTCCTTGAAAGCATCATAAATTAAATGAAAGGTTTACATTTAAAATAAAAGTATATATTTAGAAAAATATTTAAGCACCAATTTTCTTTGGCATAGCTATACATCCCAGGATAAGTTAACAAAATTAATAAAATCTAATGTATCATAAAATCTATGCATTTTGTCCTAAACCTATCATTAAATGAAAATGCTGAAAAGACTTTTAAAATGATAAGTAGTAAGTAACTGTATAAGGAGACATCTTCTCATTTAAAAAAAATCCAATTTAGAAGGAAAGTATTAATTAATGGTATAAATATCCTATGCTAAATTAGTGAGAAAAATCGTGAAATAAAAATATCTATAAAAATGCATATGGGAAAAAATAAGAATTTCTAAAGCAGTTTTTAAATTGGCAGAGAATAGTTCGTTTGATGCTTAAATAAAGTATTTTTAGATGTATTTTATTCTGATTGTAAATCTAATCCTGACTGCAATCTCAAATTTAATAACTTGACATAATATTGATATATTTCTCTGCCAAGTAGAAGCCGGTTGCCAAAATAGTGATAGACTTCTATAAATTGCACCTCTCACATGTCAATGAGAAGAGAGACCTACATAGGGCACGTTCCAATATTCGCACCAGTGTCACCGGTTACACTGGCTTGCCGCACCGACCGTTCCAATATTAAAGCTAGTTACACCAGTGCACTGCACCGATCGTTCCAATATTCAAACCAGTGTCTCCAGTTACGCACCAAGTGCACCAGGTTTCTGGTCGGTTTGGTCAGTTCGCATGACGTCATTACCCTTATTTGTTTACAAACTTTATTATACTGCTGTTGAGATCGTCATAATTATGCTGTATTTTTGAATGGATTTTATTATATAATTGTTATAAAAACTTTTTTTATCATTGAAAATAAATTTTCTTGTATTAAGTTGAAATATAATAATTATTATTGGAAATGTATTCTGTAGATGAATCGTCTTGATGCTGTTTATAGCAATGGATATCATTCATAAACGTTTTATTTCTGATATTAGTATGTTTTTGTTTTCAAGACTAAGAATTCATCTGAATTTTGATACGTGTGGTGATTAGATTTACTTGATAGATTCACATCGAAAGAATTTTGACTTGTGATTTTCAATAAACATATCGTTTTGTAAATCAAACAACTATCCAAAGCATTGTTAAATTTGTAATAGCGATAGAACTTTAAAATCAGTAAAAGATTTATTACTTCATATGCATTCATAAACATTTTTGTCCAATGTATATTGTTTTTAAAATAAACAAATCCAATCAATATTTGA
>NC_092205.1:102624317-102628896 GCF_043381705.1 Parasteatoda tepidariorum | reverse complement strand
TTAAACAATTAATGATAATTAATTTTTTAATTCGAGGTATTTATTACGTGATTATTGATCGATATGTAATATAAATATCAATTTTTTATAACACTAACTTGAAAATTTCTGAAACACTTATTAATAACTGTTGTTTTATATACTTTTTTTTTTTAATTATACTACTAAATCTAACTTTTGGCAAATTTTTTCAAAAAAAAGGCTGAAATAAGTGAATTATTGACTAGTCTGTGTCATCTTAAACTTTCGGGTTAATATTTGAACTTATTTTAAAAGTTTGATTTAAAGCATTTCTGACAAATACAACTTAATAGTTATGACAGGGAGATTTAACTTTATGTGAAACATCTTTGAATACACCATTATTTCACACTAATTGCAAACAGTAGTTAAGTTTTCTGAAACGATTTTAAACTTGATGGCAAAGGTTGCTGTCACTATGTGTAATTATATTACTATAAATTTAAATATTTCTGTCCAACATAGAAATTTTTTTATTGCAACAATATCTGCAGATTACAATATGGAAGAGCAATACAACTGGAAGAGCAATCAGCATACTGTTAGGGGTGTGGGTTATAATTTAGGCAATTACTGAGCGCAATCCACCACTGCCCGATTTTTCCTTTTGAGAGAGCGGGGCAGACAGACATTTGACAAAACTTTTGTGACAGTTTAAATTTTAGAGCTTTGTGCCGAATAACTAAATTTAATCAGCCTTTTTCATTATTAGCAGATTTTATTAAGTTAAGATTTTATTTATTATCCTTCACCACCAAGAAACTAAAAAGGTAAAAAATTAGTCTCAGATATGACAAAATTTAACGTAGGGCTCAATACTAACGCAGTGGTAAATGGATCATAGTTAAAAGTTCCTTGCGGTCGGGCTAACAGTGGAAGGATTTGCACAATTTTATATAGCTAAATTTAGTAAGCAGTGTCCTGAAATTAAATTTTAAGTTTAAGAATGCTCAAAATATTTTTTTAAAAAGAAACTAGTTCAAAAACTACGCATTTTTCATGCCATGCTAACAGCTCTACGGTAAATTGCAATGCATCAATTTCAAAATCTCTAGATTAATGTTAGAGCTCTGAGTCTTACATTTCAAAAAGACAAATACAACTATATTCATTAATATTGGAGTTTTAAAGAAAACTTAATATACTTAAAGCTTGATAATAAAAAAAAAACACTCATACACGCACAGTTTCATCCTAGCTTTTAATTCATCGCTAAAATTACACAAAATCTAAAAGCAAAATATAAAAGCTTACTTTAAAAATTTTGGTCATGTCTTCTTGAGTAAAAATCAGCGTTCATAAAATTCTTTTAAATTGCAAGAAAACAAAAATATGAATTAGAGAATTTTGTCCTACATAAACTATTAATATATACTTAATATTAAAAGTTTGACCCTTTAATTTACTCAAATAAAGCATAAAAATGCTTCAGTTTCTACATTCGTAAGAATGAAAAAATTACTATATCATTTCTAAATATCGGAGATCAAAAATTAAAGACTTTGGAAGGCAAATGAATTAAAAGTTCAAACGTGAATAAACAATTTTCGTCAAAATTACCCATTTTCGACAAGTCTGATACCTTAAATATGTTTATTTTATGAAATAGTTCAATGTCTAAAGTATTTTATAATTCAATCTATGATAAAAATGCTAGAGTAAATACGTTAAAATTTATCTTAAAAAAATTTCTTGATCAGATCAAAATAAATCTGGACTTACCCATCTTTACTTAATAATGATAACCGTATTCTTCTGAAAGGAATTTATTTTTCAATCTACATAACCAAACTTTCTGTCTGACTCATCAATTTTAAGGTAGCTTCTTGGATCCTGTAACAAATAAGAATAAATTATGCTGCGTACACAATGGCGTATCTTTTTCAACAAATATTTTTACGTAATGTACTTTAATCCCTTAATGGATCATTTATTTCTAAGGTAAATTAAAATATTTTTGCAATTGAAGTCTTTATAAGAATAACAGTTTATATGAGAAAACAAACTCATTTAGTTAATAAAAATGCCATTTTTTGGTGTTAAGCATATTTACCACGACTTATATAAGGAACTTATTGACTTTTATTTTTCTTTGTTTATGAAATAAATTAACTAACAAATGGTTGCCAATTTTATTCAAACGCACTCGAAGAAAGTTATTAACAAATGGAGACCTAAATTTAAAGTGATAAAAAAGTTCACAAAGTCTTTAAAAATTGGTGGTGAGTATATTTACCCCTGCTTTAGAAAGGATTAAGCTGGCTGACTTATGACTAATATCGATACTATTAGACTAATTCTACGACAATGATAAGATTTCGGTGATTCATATTGATGCGGTTCAATTAAAATCTCCGCTAAGAATTGGAGAAATTATAGATTTTAGTTCATTTTACAGTTTTCTGACAGATTTATTCTCTAGTCTGAATGACATTTTAACTGTTTTCGAATTTTTAAAATATATTTTACTTTAGAAGTCATGAAAAATTATACAGAAAATGACCGAACGATCCAACACAATTTTAGATTTATGTTCGTAGCTAGATGTCATGGTTGATCTACGAAGGAAATTTAAAGTACGTAGTAGCCTCCACAACTTATTCTTAGAAACTTACAACGCATTTCTTTGCACAGTTTTAAAAATCATGAATAGATTACACATAAATTTAGAATAAGCCAACAATGTATGCAAAATCATTTATGTATTCAACAAGTAATTTATATATAACAATCTGATTGTGTTTTAGTACGAAATTATTTAACATAAATAAGCAAGAGATTTACTAATTTTTATGCCTTAGTAAATATGTCAAAGTACAGAAGATTTATAATCTGAAAATTATACAGCCCTTTGATATTTTCCATCTTTACACCATCTTTCTATTCTAATTTTAAATTTTGAGGAACATTGCTACAGTTAAAATTTCTATTAACCAATACGTAGGTCACCATTATTTATCCCAGGAATTACACAGATGGAACAAAGCCTGCAGACAAGATAATCACAATTAAATTGAGAAATTTTTCAATCTATTATTTAACGACTTATTGAATTAAAAAGATGAAGTTTCTTTGAATTGAAATGAATTCGTGTGACAGATTAAAATAATTTGATCGCAAGAAGCCTTCAATATAGAAACTTTTGTTTAACCAAGTAAGTTTTCGCTTCTTAAATTAGTTAAAAGTTAAGATACTCTAATCGTTATTAAAATATTAATCTTTAATATTTTTTGAAATATTGGGATTAAAACTAATTTGAATATAAAAGGAAAGATTATGTAACTAAGTTTAACATAGTGTGTAAAATATACAAACGTCTACAAATGGTATAAATATTTCTTAGCATTGAGTGGGAATTACATTAGGCTTTAAACAGTAAGTTAATTAAATATTAGGGGAAAAAAAGGATAAAGTTTAAACAGTAAGTACAATGTTTAAGTATGTACAATGTCTGGAATCACACATTCATCAAATGTTACTAATACTAAAAAATAGCAATTATTTAATTTGCAATTACTTAATATGTTATTAAAAATAAATAAAACATAGCAATTATTTAAATTTTAAAAACTTGTTTCGTAAACTTTAGTTTATTTTCCATAAAGGAAAATAAGCAATATGATAAGTCAGTTTTACACAACAAGATAAATCTGGTTTTAATTAAGCGATAATAAATAGATTAATAATCAATTTGAAAACTAATACTTTAAACAAGCTAATATCTTATCAAAAGATAAAGAATAATATTAAATTATCCAAGAGTGCGTTATTATACTAGGTATATTAATTATTCTTAAAGCAAATCCAAATAATTGACAATTACTAGCACAGCATCAAAGTAGTAAAATTTTAAAGACAGATGTAAAAGTTAGAACAGTTACAAAGACTTACTTCTGAGTTCTCGAAAGAAAAAGTCATCCATAAGCAAACTTAAGTAATCACTTGTAATCCATTTATTACTTGAAAATCCTTAGAACAAAGCTATAGTTCTTTGAAACCACAGAATCCCGCACGGTATCAGTCTTGGTATTTAAAAATGAGACTATATATGTACATTATGTCTACCTCTTACATAGAACTCATATCATACTCTTATCTTAGCATCAGCCCAGCGAGGGGCTCTGACTAATTCATCTGAGTGCTCATTAGATACTCATACTCATATCATACTCTTATCTTAGCATCAGTCCCGCCAGGGGCTCTAACTAATTCATCTGAGTGGGAATGAATAATAAATCGCCGAAGCGCAAATGAATGGTGAAAGTTGGAGTTCAGTAACATTTACTGAGTGAAAATTAAAATTAAGTAGCGAGATTAAACAAACAAATTTCAGAGAAAGAAGAGGTTTTAGTGGCAGACTGCCTCACCTCCCCACGAGGTATTACTCATTAGATATCATCATTGAAATATATCTGGGAGCCTGGGGCCGTTAGCGGCCTTTTTCCCATTCGTCTTGTATTGTGGTCTTTAAGGTGGTTCTTTCTGGTAATTGGAATGCAATTGGAATAAAAGGAAACTAAATATTACTCATTAGTAAAGCCCGGATTTTGATGACCTA
>NC_092205.1:102595824-102623817 GCF_043381705.1 Parasteatoda tepidariorum | reverse complement strand
TTTGCACAATTTTATAAGGCTCAATTTAGCAAACAGTGTCTTAAAATTAAATTTAAAGTTAGAGCGCACGAAATATTTTTTTCAAAAAGAAACTAGATCAAAAACTACTTTGTCATGCTATGCTAACAGTTCTACAGTCAATTGTAACGCATCAATTTCAAAATCTATATTGTTAGAATTTTGAATCCTAAATTTCAAAACGACAAACAGAAATAAATATATCAACATTGAATTTATAAGGAAAATTTAATATACTTAATGCTTGATAAAAAACAAATATACACTTACATCCTAGCTTTTAGTTCAGCGCTAAAATTGCACAAAATCTAAAAGCAAAATTCAAAAGTTTACTTTAAAAACGTGTCGAGTAAAGAATCAAAATCAGCGTTTTGTAAAATTCCTTTGAATTGCACGAAAATTCTAAGAGCAAAAATGAATTAGAGAATGTTGTCTTTATATAAATTAATATATAATACTCAATATTAAAAATGTAACCTTTTATGAAGTGTGAATAATAAAAATTTTGCTGAAATTACCCATTTTCACCTAGTCTGATACCTTCGAAATGTTTATTTTATTAAATAGTTAGATGTGTCAAATGTTTTATAATACAATCCGTGGTAAAAATGCTACAGGAGTAAATACATTAAAATTTAAACAAACTTCTTGAGTAGATCAAAAAACATGGACATCTAGTCAGAAATGGAGATCTCGGAAGATGTCCCCGGGGATACGATATGACGGTGAAGTACTCAATACAAAACCTAGAGTTAAAAAATAAACTGTCCTTACTTTTATGGTAAAATTAACATAGGTCTTTTAGTGAAAGAGACAGTGTCTGATATCCGTGCCTCGAGGGAAAGTATGACCATTAACATTATGTACAGGTCTCCGTTAACCCCATTTGTAGGTAGACCCTTGAAACGCAAACCCCAGTTTGCATTATTTCACTAAAAATGTTCTTAAATCTTATTACGGTGGTCATATTAGTCCAAACATGTAATTCGTACTCGCAGACCACTGAACTATATGCGTACTTTTCAAATCGCTGGAGTAAAACAGAAATATATAAAAGCAAATGCAAACCAAATGCGAATGAAAACCCACGAGACTAACAATGGTGCAGTCAAAATTTCAATTACCAAAAACTTTAAATAACCATGAAATTAAGCGATATTTTTACTTTTGAGTGAGCGGGGATTACTGAAATCTAACATTTGATAAAACTTTTGTGACGGTTTCAATTTTAGAGCTTTGTGGCGAATAACTAAATTTCATCAGTCTCATTCTAAGCAGATTTTCAGTAGAAGTTAATACCCCTCACCAAGAAACTGAAGAGGTGAAAATTAATTTCAGATATGAAAAATATAACGTAGGGCTCAATACTGACGCAGCGGTAGACGGATCATGGCTAAAAGCTCCTTGCCGTCGGGCTAACCGTGGAAGGATTTGCACAATTTTATAAGGCTAAATTTAGTAAACAGTGTCAGTAACAGTAAAATTAAATTTAAAGTTAAGGAGAGCACGGAAAATTTTTTTAAAAAGAAATTAGTTCAAAAACTACTTTGTCATGCTATGCCAACAGTTCTACATTAAATTGTAACGCATCAATTTCAAAATCTCTGAATTAATGTTAGAGTTTCGAATCTTAAATTTCAAAAATGACAAATAGAAATAAATATATTAATATTGAATTTTTAAAGAAAATTAAATATTCTTAACGCTTGATAGAAAACAAATATACACTTGCATCCTAGCTTTTAGTTCAGCGCTAAAATTACACAAAATCTAAAAGCAAAATTCAAAAGTTTACTTTAAAAACGTGTCGAGTGAAGAATCAAAATCAGCGTTTTGTAAAATTCCTTTAAATTGCACGAAAATTCTAAGAACAAAAATGAATTAGAGAATGTTGTCTTCATATAAATTAATATATAATACTTAATATTAAAAATGTAACCTTTTAATTTACTCAAATAAAGCATAAAAATATGAGTTTCTACATTCGTTTTAGTCAGTCAGCATGAAAAAATTGCTATATCATTTCTAAATATCGGAGTTCAAAATTTTAAAAGGCTTTAGAAAGCTAATGAATTAAAGTTAAAGTGTGAATAATAAAAAAAATTTGCTGAAATTACCCATTTTCACCTAGTTTGATACCTTCAAAATGTTTATTTTATTAAATAGTTAGATGAGTCAAATGTTTTATAATACAATCCGTGGTAAAAATGCTACAGAGTAAATACATTAAAATTTATATTAAACAAACTACTTGAGTAGATCAAAATAAATCTTAACTTACTTACCCATTGAATATCTGATAATGATAACTAGCATTCTTCTGCAAGGAATATATTTTCCAATCCAGCATAAGCAAACTTTCTGTAGTAGAGTCTCAATTAACAATTTCAAGGTAGCTTCTCGGATCCTGTAACAAATAAAAATAAATTATATGGAGGTACACAGTGGAGTATCTTATTTATATTTTACATAATGTAATTTAACCCTTTAATAGGCTTGTTTCTAGGAAAATTAAAGTGTTTTTGGAATTGAAATTGTTAAGAAAAAAAACTCATTTAGTTAATAAAAATGCAATTTCTTTGTGGTAAGCACACTAAGCACGACCTATTCGGAACTTATTGACTTATTTCTCTTTATTTATAAAATAATTTTCATCAATGCTACAATCTTCCAAAAATTATGCATTTTATAAGTTTTCTTAAACTAACAAATGGTTGCCAATTTTATTCAAACGCACTTCAAGAAAGCTGAAGTTATTCACAAATTGAAACCTTAATTAAAAATGGTAAAAAAGTTCACCCTCGTCTTTAAAAATGGGTGGTAAGTACACCACCTTGGCTTTAGAAAGGGTTACGCTGGCTGATGAACGTTGTATGCTTATGACTAATATATCGATAATATTAGACTAATTCAACGACAGTACTAGAGTTCGGTATTACATGTTTATGTGGTTAAGTTAAAATCTTTAATTCCGAGAAGAATTGGAGAAATTTAAAAAAAAAAAAACTTTTTTCGCTCATTTTACAGTTTTCTGACAAATTTATTTTCTAGTCTGAATGACATTTTAACCGTTCCCGAATTTTTAAAATCTGTTTACTTTAAGTCGTTAAAAAATGACTACAGAAAAGTACCGAACAAACCAACATAATTTTAGATATATGTTGGTAGCTAGCCATGGTTGACCTATGAAGGAAATACGCAGTAACATAAACAACCTATTCTTAGAAAGTTACAACGGATTTCTTTACACAGTTTCAAAATCATGAATAGATTGCTCATAAAATTAAAATAAGCCAACAATGTACGCAAGATCTTGAATGTATACAACTAGCAATTTATATATAACAATCTGATAGTGTTTTAGTACGAAATTATTTAATATATTTAGCTAAAATTATGCTATTTACTGATTTTCATGCCCTTTTAGATTTATCAGGATACAGTTGAATCTCCCAATAGAGAGATTTATAATCGGAAAATTAGATAGCATTGATATCTATCATCTTTCTATTCTAATTTTCAATTTCGAAGAAAATTGCTTCAGTTAGCAATTTCTATTAACCATTGCGTTAGTAGCCATTATTGATGCCAGGAGTTACACAGATGGACTTTGCTCCAAAGTTCGTAAAATTTCTAAATATAAATTGCAATTATTTTGTCTGCAAACTTTTATTTTACAATTTATTGAATTAAAAGGATAAAATTTCTTTGAATTTAATCACACCAGCTGGAAAACATTTGCGCAAATGCTAACGAACTATATCACTGCATAACAAAATTAAATGCATAAAAACCTTCAATATAGAAGACATTTTGCTTTTGTTTAAGCAAACATGTTTTCGCTTCTTGAAATAGTTAAAAAATTTGGTATACGCTAATCGTTACTAAAATATTAATATTTAATATTTCAAAGTATTGGGATTAAAACTATTTGGAATATAAAAGGAAAGAGTATGCAACTCAGTTTAACTTAGTGCGTACCCTTGCGTAAAATATACAAACGTATAAAAGGTATAAATATTTTTTAACAATGAGTGGAAATTACATTTAAAGTTTCAAACAGTAAGTTAATTAAATACTAGGAGGGGGAAAAAGGATAAAGTTTAAAAAATAAGTACAATGTTTTAAGTACGTATAATGTCTGGAATCATTCATAACCTGCTACTAATACTCAAGTTACAAGCTGTTAAAAATATAGCAATAATTTAAATTTTAAAATAGCTGTTTCGTAAACTTTAGTTTGTTTTCCATAAAAGAAAATAAGCAATACGAAAGTCAGTTTTGCGCAACAATATAAAACTGGGTTTAATTAAGCGTAACACTGTAAACTAATAATCAATTTGTAAACTAACACTTTAAGCAAGCTAATATCTTATCAGAAAATTCAAAGAAAAATCTTTAAAAATATCCAAGAGAGTACGTTAATTAAATAGGTATACTAATTATTCTTAAGAGTAATCCCAAATCATTGAAAAACACTAGCGTATACCATCTATCTTGAAAAAGTTTAAAAACGTGTACAAGCTAGAATTAGAAAGACTAACTTTTGAGTTCGCGAAAGAAAAAGTCGCCAATAAACAAAATTCAGAAATCTTGCAATAGCGGGTAATACATTTATTACTATTTAAAAGAAAAGAGTTAAAAACGGGATCTGTGAGCTAAAGTGAAAGTAATGCAGAAGAGTTAAGATGTGAACTTATACGAAGACTAATATTTAACTTTTTTCATTGCCCGAGATTATTTGGAATAGTAAACTAATGGTGAATTAAATATTTCTTACACATAAAAAATTAAACTCAGAAGTTGTGTATTATGTTTCGTTTCCTTGTATTTATTAATGAAATAAAAATATGTTGATTTTTCTCTCAAATAATTGGTAAGGGTTAGCGGTTAATCTATCAGCATGAAAACATTACTATATCATTTCTAAATATCAGAGATCAACAATTTAAAAGGTTTTGGAAATCTAATAAATTAAAGTAATGTGAATGTGAATAAAACAATTTTCGTCGAAATTACCATTTTCACCTAGTGTGATACGTTCAATATGTTGATTTTATAAGATTATTCGATGTTTAAAATTTTTTATAATTCAAATTTATGATGAAAATGCTACACTAGAGTAAATACATAAAAATTTATATGAAACAAATTTCGTGAGTAGATCTAAATAAATCTTAACTTGCTTACCTGTCTATATCTGATAATGATAAGCAGCATTCTTCTGCAAGGAATAGATTTTTTCTATCTAGCATATTCAAACTTTATGTAGTAGAGTCTCAAACATTGATTATAGGGAAACTTCTTGGATCCTGTAACAAATAAGAAAAATAAATTAGGCATCGTACGCAGTGGCGTACCTTTTTTTATATTTTTAAGTAATGCACTTTAACCCTTTAATGGGAAATTTATTTCTAGAAAAGGTAAGTATTTTTGAAGATGAAATTGAGAACAGCAATTGGTATAAAAAAATTCATTTAGTTTATAAAAATGCTATTTTTGGTGGTAAAGTATATTTAGCACGAGACCTATTAGGAACTTATTTACTTTTTTTATATATAAAATAAATTTTATCAATGCTACAATCTTCAAAAAGGATTTATGCGTTTAATATTTTAATAAGTTTTATTAAACTAACAAATGCTTACAAATTTTATTCAAACGTACTTCAAAAAAGCTGAAGTTATTAACAAATGGAAACGTAAATTAAAAGTGGCAAAAATGTTCACCCTCTTCTTTAAAATTGGTGGTAAGTATACCACCTTGTTGACCTTAGAAAGGGTTAAGTTGGCTGATGAACGTTGTATACTTATGATTTATATATATCGATAATATTAGACTAGTTCTACGACAATGCTAGAGTTTGGTGTTATTTATACGGTAAAATTAAAATTTCTAATTTCGAAAAGAATTGGAGAAATTAAAGACTTAATATTTAAGTTTTACAGTTTTCTGACAAATCTCTTTCCCAGTTTGTATGACATTTCCACTATTTTCGAATTCTTAAAATCTGTACTTAAGTAATGAAAAATGACCAATACAGAAAATTACCGACCGACCCAATACAATTAGATAAATATCGTAGCTAGCCATGGTTGACTTACGAAGGAAATTCTAAAGTACTCAGTAACCTCCGCAATCTATTGTTAGAAAGTTACAATGCATTTCTTTGCACAGTTTTAAAATCATGAATATATTAGACATAAAATTGAAATAAACCAACAATGTAATACAAAATATTTAATGTATACAATCAGCAATTTATATATAACAATCTGATAATGTTTTAGTACGAAATTAAATATAATCGGTTAAAATTAGCAGAAGATTTAATGATTTCATGTCCTAGCAGATATATCAAAATACCGTAGAAAATTTATAATCTGAAAATTACACATCATTTTTCTCGTCTAATTTTAACTTTGTGAAGAAAATTGCTACAGTTAGAATTTCTATTGACTAATTTGTTAGTCTCCATTATTTCTCTCAGGAATAACAGATGGAATTGGGAGTAAAGTTTGTAGACAAAGTAATCACAATTAAATATAGAAATTCTACAATATTTTATTATTTAATGACTTATTGAAGGAAAAAGTTTAATATTTATCTCACCGGTTAGAAGATATAATACTTTTCGCAACTGCAAACTAACTATATCACTACGCAACAAAATTAAATTTTATACAAATATTTTAACGAAAGAACAGTGAAGGAGAAGAACGATCCTCAAAATGCACAGGGTTGCAGCGGAGGCCGTGCTTCGTATTATATATTCCTTAATATCGATAACGATTATTTTTAGCAAAACTGACTTGAGTTGAGTTGATGATGAAGAAAATGTGTACCACTCGCTTTTTTAGGGATAAGCTTTTTTAAGCTTGAGCTATTGGTTCTTCAAATTGATACAACTGTCTTCAAATTGACAAGTCTGTTCTTCAAATCGACACAATTCGAGAAGCCACTTCTTCAATTTAGGCATAGATCTAAAGGGGAAGGAAATTTTTTCCAGCACCCTGTACCCATGGTTGTTGTTGTTGTTCATTTACGTCGCACTAGAGCTGCACAATGGACTATGCGTAGAAAATGTAAGTGAATTCACTACCTTAATTTAGACTCCCCAGTCATTTAATCGGGCATGTACTGCTATGGCTCTTAAACTGCCAAATCAAAATTTGGAGATTACATTGCTTGACATTGTGAGCGGATAAATAAAACATATTGCCGTTGTTGTTTCTCTTCGGTTGACTTTTTACTAAATGCTTATGGTGCGAAGAAGGGGGTGATGGTGATTTCGATTCCAATATTCATGCAGTAAGTGTTAGTTTCACCTCGTTTAAACACTGAGATCCTGCAGTGGTTTCAGACATGAACTTGAAACCTTCTCTTCTACCGTCTAAGAGATTAGAAACCCAGCTTCCCACTAGACATCAGCCTCGCTTTACCTTCCCATTAAGACCGTCTTTGTCTTTCCGCTAATCGTTTTAGTCCGGACGGGATAGATTGGTTGATAGGGCACTGGGCCCATGTCCAATTGGTCGTGGGTTCAATCCCCGCCGGCCGAAGACTCTCCGTGTAGTAAATGGTGACTGATGCACGTTAAATCTGTCGAGTTGCAAAGTTCCCCATGTTCCCATAATAAATCATACCTCTGGGTGTACTGATCCAGGAGTTTCGTGGTCTTCTGGATTGGTTCAAGGCTACGGAGTTGAACATTAGTAGTCGTAAACCCAAAAATCAGGTCGGCTGTTCAACGACGGGTATATAACATTGTCCTTCAGACGAATGCTCTGAAGCCTGGAGGTTTGAATTCCGTTCTAATCTTGACTGTAACTTTACCGAATTTGTGCAATATGTTCTTCAATTTGACAAGGATTTATAACCCTTTATTTTATGGAGTATCCAAAACTACAGGAGAATATATTAATCAAATCAATTCAATCTTTTAACCCCGTTTAACTTGATGAAATTTTACAAGGAAATCAAGCAGGGTAGCAAAGATGTAAAAATCCCGCACAGTGATATAGTTCCCCGAAATCACTGAAAAAGGGATCAACATTAATTTTTTTTATATCAAATAAGCGCACTTTCTAATGTACATATAAGACGGCGTATGTAGTTGTGTAAGAATTTTAAAAAATTTAAAATTTTGAATCATCATTTATAAAGTTTATTTTTACTGTACGTCTATAAAAGCTTGTGTTTGATACATAGAAGAGTATAGGGTTCAATTCTCCCGACGTGCCACAAAAGCGAGTAACTACAAATAACTTACATTTCATATCAAAGACTTGTACTCAAAAATCGAGATCTGCTCTTCTGTTAAGTCCCGCAATGGACTGATTGTGATTCCCAGTAGAACACCGAAATCAAGCGTTACTGGTTGCTATCAGTAAAGTGGGTGGGTGACCACTTTTATCAGTCTGCGTAGGACATGGTATCGCTTCTCGTTAAGTTCTTCGACCGTAAAGTACACAAGTCACCAGACTACCAAATCAGGGGAGCCACTCCCCCCCCCTCTGCAGGAGATCAAAATTGGAATGATATGTCTTCGGATCATTCCTAGGGATGGTACCCAGACCGTTGCCAATAGCCCAGCTCCAGTGCAGCGTAATAAAGTACCTACTTGTTAAGTTTAAAAACAACGAAAATGGCGGTATGTCACAAATATGGTGGAGATGGAAATCGAACCCTGTAATTTACACGCTTTGATACACTTTTGAAAGGACAATAAAGTCTCTGTAGTGGTATTTTTTTTGGCATTTCAAACAAAATTGCAATTAAATACGACGGTTTTACAGAATGACTCTAGCAAAAAATATTATTAACACGTAAAGCTAAAAGGGGGTGAAATATGTCTTCCGCTATGCAAAAATTAAGTCTGATTTTCACCTAAAACTTGTTTTTTCGGCGAAATCATGGCTCAATTACTAAATGTTTACCAAGGGCCTGATTAAAATTACAAGTGATTTTAATTATCGCCTTTCACCTCCTCTCAATTAGGGGAAGAGCGGACAAGATGGACCGCTTAAGGAAACTTGGTTCAAAAAATAGTAAACTAGAGCAATTTTATATCTTTTATACTGTAAACATATAGTGGAAACATTGCTCTTACATATCTCATACAGAAAATAAATAAATAATAAAATTCAATAATAATAACTTAACATAAACAAAAATAGAAGTTTGTCCCATCTTGCCCGGGCTACCCGGGCAAGATGGAACACATAATTATATTTCAAAAATCACTGAAATTAATGTCAGAATAAGAGAATAATCGACAAAAAAACGTTCCTTAACATCACAGTTACTGCATAAGAAGCGGCCAAAACCGGAATAAGCACTGGAAGCTTCATGAGCCCATTCTAAGTAATCTGAATATTATCTGTCAATTAATTAATTGTAAATTGCTTTTATAAATTTTTTTTAAATAATTTGTTAAGTAGTATTTGCTAGTTCATATTTCTTTTTGATAATATTACCTTATTTTTTATGCTTTTTGCCAAATCCGGAGAGTTTAATTTTTATATTACACTTTTAGTCTACTTTGGCAATCCCATCTTGCCCGGATAGTACATTTTTAAGAAAAGATATCCGCAAATTTGTTTAAATAAGTAAATTTTAATTTACACTATTCATTATATTTGTACAGTAATAACACTACATGGCCTCAAATTTGAAAAATTTGTTGCAATGTATTAAACAAATAATATCAGCATACAAATCAGGAAAAATATTTTACCACGATATAAGAAAAACGAAACAATGCTTGCACTTCGGCAACACCTTGTGAACTGACGAAAAAACTTGTGCATATTGAGAACAACAATATTTTCTTTCCGAAAACGCACTTTAGATGTCGCTATCGTCATGCGCATGGAAAAAAAAGTGATGTCCCGTCTTGCCCTACCTTCCCCTACACGTGTAAATCGAACAGATTTTTAATGATTTTTCATCATACCTTTCTTTTTAATTATTCTTCACGCTTTGATTTAATTATTCTTTTTTATTTGGTCCCTCGAATGTTATTTTTGATTTTTATTGACTATAGTTTTTTAATTTCTATTTTGACAGAGATTTTAAACATGCATATGCATGGTGGGGATTATGGAATATTCAGTGTAAAAATATGAGACATGCAAAATGATGCATAAATTTTGTTTCTGTTACGATCATCTTTAGAATGTATTTTTAGAATGTCTGTAAAAAAAAGAAAGTACACTGAAACCTTCAAGAAAGACCACCGCTATACAGCGACCTCCTCAATTTACTAACCACTTTAAGGAGGCACGGACTTTTTTCCTCGCGTTGAAGAAAACCTTTAGGAAAGATCATTAAAACCTCTCACAGCGATTGGGGAAACATCTGCACCAAATGCGGAAAAGGTCAAATAAGGAAGCACGTAAAAATATTTAACATAATAAATCAGTAGATTGAAATGTGCTCAAAATATTTGTGCGAGGCTCTTATTTAGATTTGACGATAACAACCTCATGTTGCATTCAGAGTGAAGTAAAGACGATGCTTATCAATGATTCACTTTTAGAGTTGAATCTTAAATTAGATGAAAAAAGTTATTTTAGAAAAAAACTAGCATCTCAAACAAACGAACCTCTTCACATCTTTTAAATCTGACTAATTTTTATCATATAAAATTGAGCACAAACTTGAAGAAAAAACATAATTGTTTTTCTTTCATTTAAAATAGCTCTATCTTTCATAGTTGATAAAATTTCTCTTACACACAATTATATCAGTTGGTATAATTTTTTATAGACTCTAAAATTTATTCGCAGATCCGTCCTTTCATGACACCAACAGAAATGGCATCTTCGCACCAAGTAAATTATTTTAACTAAAATTAAAATTGTTGGCAAAAAATCAAGTACCTTCGATAACAATTTTGAAGTCAATGGAGGTGACCTAAGAATGACCACTCTCCATCAACGACCATTTTACTTTGAAAGGGTCGTTCCCAAGAAGTTTTGCTGTATAAAGGTTTTATTTTATAATTATATATTCTTAAATTAATTTCCTTTGTGATCCTTGTATGATGACAACTTGCTAAATTATGAAAATTACGGCAACATAAAATATGACCTCGCTCAAATTATTTCAATTGAGCACAGTTTGTCCTGTTTAGCACGCTCTCATTAACTCTGGCGCACATGTTTAAGAGCCCGAACTTTCAATCTCTAAACTACTGAGATCCAAGATTGTGGGTGACCCACATGTTTTTTCATAGTCGAGAATCCAAATCCACCGAGAAAAAAACGTATTTACTTGTGTGTACTTTATTTAATAGTTAGAATTAATTACACAGTCCATGTGGCTGAATTGTTTCGAGTTATTTGGGATCTAGCACTAATATCTTTCTGCAAGATACTTTTAAAAATAAAAAAACATATAGGTTACTAATTTAAAATAGCAAAAGTGCTGCGTTACAAAGAAAAATTATAAATTTTTATAAATTGAGCATGTAATAATCTTTTATTCTAATGTCATGGGTGATATTCTAGCATTTTGTTGGGGGGGGGGACGCACACATTACTTCCCTTTACGCATTTTGTAAATAATCAGCAAAGTAAAAAACACAATTAAACATCATGAAATCAGTAGTAGTAATTGCCGAAAAAGATATCGGTGACGAAACCGGACACCTCAAATGCGCGATTTGTTTTGAGATGTTGTAATAAGTAATAAATAATATGAGATTTAAAAACTATGGAGCAATAACTGCCAAACATTCCATAGAATTATTGCCTTAAAACAGGGATGGGCAAACTTTTTTGGTCGAGGGCCAAAAATCGGGAAAAAAAGTTTGGTGGGCTAAGTAAAAAACTTCTAAAATAAAAAAAACTATATACGAGTTTTAATTTAAATATTTAATGAGATTAATGAAATTGCGATTTCATTTTTAAAAGTTCCTAGTTCATAGTTGAAAGCATTTGTTCACACATATGAGATTAAGCAAATACAGTACGGATTTTCTGAACATGAGATATTCAATTTGGGAAACTAGCTTTTGGTAATTATTTGTAAAACTCAACTTTGACATATTTAGAAACAACTGCTTCAGATGATTGTCAGATTGCAACTCAATTAATTCAAGTTGCAAATCCGACCTGACTATTTCACAATTTACGTTGAAAGGCATGGTACAAATATCTACTTGTGTTTGAATGGCTCTGAACTCTTGAAATCTACGTTCAAACTCAAAATGGAGTTTTTCAAGCCATCTTCATAATTCTGTCTGTGCCTGCTATTTCCATCAATTTATGTTTTGTAGAGCAAAAATAGAGAAAGTAAAAAGGTCATCAGTACTTTGTTAAAAAAGGAAAAACAAAAATAGCTTTAAGCAAAGTAGACAAGAGAATGGATGTATAATGTATATTTCGATTATATTCACCGAGGATCGGTAAGTTAAAATTCTATCCGCGGGCTGAATAAAACCTTAGAGCGAGCGGGCCACAGTTTGAATGTTTTCTTGGAGGGAATGTTTTTTTTTCTGCTTAAGCCGACTTTCAAATTAACAGCATGGACATGCTACAGATAAATCAAGAAAAAAGAAGATGGAGGATTCGTTAATTAAAATGATTCGTGTGATTTTACAACAATTGGTTGATTTAATGAAAAAAAGAAATTTTATAAGTTATAGTTTAAAATTATCGTTTAGTTGGATTGGGTCCTTAATAAAGTAGAAATGCTTTCATTATTTAAAATTTTATTTATTTATTTTAGTAATACAATTTATGTTGGAAGAAGATTTTTTCATAATATTCTCGTCCAATAGTAAATAGTGTGAAGTTCACAAATTTTCAATATCACAAATTCTTTTCTTAACATAGGCATTTTTTCTTAGCATTAATATTCTCAAGCTGTCTATTCGTTCATAATAAACTCAAGAAGTTTTTTTGATTGTTTTGAACAATTTTGTGATTGATTTATCTTTCTAATCTTGTACCATTGCTGCGATATAAAAGCAGCTTTTTACAAAGTGGCGTTGTAGTGGGTTTTATTAAATAGCAAATATAGTAAAAACTACGAAACTAAAAATTGAATTTAACCTAATAAATGGTTTTTACGGCATACTCTAAGGTATCTTGATAAAATGACCAAATTTTATTAAGCTTATAAAAATTTATCACACGTTTTTAAGCCATATTTTGTTATTAATTTTTCCAAAATCATTAACAATCATCAGCTGTTTGGTGTTTCCGTATTGCCAGAATCGCGGTGAGTTTTACCGTATTCCAATATTTTTGACCATTCTTTTCTCTCAGTGTGAAATATGCATAATATTGGTGAGCGTTTTGATTTGGACGTAGTTCATAATGCTTGTTTAAGAAAATTGATTTAGCTGGAATGCGTAGTTAATAAAATTGCCATAACTACAATAAATGATATTTTTTGACCATAATTTAATATTTTTGACCATTCTTTTTTCTCAGTGTGAAATATGCATATTATTGGTGAGCGTTTTGATTTAGACGTAGCTCATAATGCTTGTTTAAGAAAACTGATTTAGCTGGAATGCGTAGTTAATAAAATTGCCATAACTACAATAAATGATAAATACGTGTTCAAGAAATTAGACACAGTTAAAAACATGAATTAAGAAATACGAGTAAGATACCTCTCAAAATGCTTACTTAAAGAACAAATCACTGTCAATGTAGATTTAGAATTTAGACAAAAAACATGAGCTATATAATGCGTAGTATTATATTAAAAAAACGTAAATAACAAATAATTTTCTTTACATTAAAAACTTTTCGTAATTTTTTTCTCAAAAAAAAATGGAAATTTTGCATCTAATTTTTAGCTTATTCATTTTACAAATAAGTGAAATGCATTTTTAGAGGAACACATATAATAATTAAGCCATAAAATTAATAAAGTGAATTTAAAGAATAATAGTTGTTGAGAACTAAATGCGTGACACGTTTTAAANCACGAGTCCAACGCCCTATTAACCAGGCCAAATTTATTAGTATATTTTATAACAGTCATTGCACAACCGACCCGATTGCGAGTTAACGACTACTAATATTCAACTCCATGACCTTGTAATTTTGAACCGAATCCAAAAGACAGGGGACTCCTGGATTAAGTATTGGGATAAATTTGCCTTTGTGGAGGATTTGTTGATGGAACTAACCTGACTTTGCATTACATGGAAAGAAAATCACACTAACACTGAGGCTATTTTTACGTCAGCAACGTGGTCGGTGCGAACCGCGTGCGGAATTCGTATCGGCCAGCCACTGCTGGGCACCTCATTGGAAGGCAAATTCTCTGTTCCCTGAGCCACCACGGCTCTTACTTATATAATGTTTCCAATTTATTTGTGTGAAGCCGGGATAACCTAGCTGGTAGGGCGTTGGGCTCATATCTAAAGGTCTGGTTTGTTAGGACAAGCGCCTTATCTGGGCGTCGGTGTGACGTCAACGTCACGCTGACGCCAACAAAATACTGGTTTGTTAGCTCAAGGCCTGGTTTCTTAGAACTAGCGCCTTATCTGGGCGTCAGCGGAAAGTTGACGTAGAGCTGACGCCAAAAAAAATTTTTTTTGTTAGCTCAGCGTGAGAAGTTCGTCCAACGCAGACATTATCTCTCATTGCGCATGCGTTGATAACGTAAACAAATATTTATTTTGAATTTGTATTGATTTTGTTATTGTCGACCAGTGTTTTAGAGAACAAATAATGACTTTGTCCAAGAAAAAACACATTATAGCTGAGCTAAATGAAGAGTGCTATGTTTAATGAAGAAGCTATGTTTAATGTCAAAATCAAAATCTTGGCTGATTTCAATGTGCTGTTGGATGTTGTCCGCCATTTCTTCTGTGGTTAACGTCACGTTGTAATCCAACTGCAGTTGAGTTGGACTGTAATTGTAGTTCAAGATGAGCGTTCGATGACGTATACTATCAAACTCACAAATGGACCAATCAGAGGTTAGCGCTGATTTCCAGCTGACGGCGTCCTGTCCTAAGAAACCAGACCTTAAGTGATCGAGAGTTCGATCTACTCCGATCGAAGACGCCCGTTGTGCAAAATGGTGATTGGTGCGAGCTGAATCTGTCGAGGTCGCAAAGTCTTCTAAGTTTCCTTAACAGATCCATTATTTGAGGTATTGGATCGGAGATTGATCGTGCTCTGCTTCAGATCAAAATTACGATCTTTGGACGGATAGATGGTGTGTGAATGTGCCTTCCCAGTAAAACACGATATGACGTACGTATGTTATCTCTGGATCAACGCCATTGCCAATACCCCATTGTACAACTCTAGTGGGACGTAATTAAAAGTACCTTATTGTAGCACTTCATTCGTGTCTTATTCATTAATTGTTTCTAATCCATATGCAGGCTAGAACGCTCATTATAAAATACTGCTTAAAAGTTTGTAAGGGTGATATTTCTTAGCTAGAGAGGTCCTAAATTTGTCTTCAGTTCTCTAGAAATGCTCTGTAATTCGAATGGTTCCATTGAAATTCATATAACAAAATCTTAAATTTAAATTATTTTGGGTGCTGCTCTTCCGACCAACCCTCTGAACCCTTATATTATGGGTTCGATTCTCGTCGAAACCCTGTTATTATCTTCAACTCGTTCTTTTTGTGATGTGTTTGTAAAATTTCTACTTATTTATTGTTTGCCATACATATGTGAACTTGTGTGGCTCATTGTGAAGTGCTACTTATAAGCCCCAAGTTGAGGAACAGATGTCACAGATAGAGAGGGATGAGTTATTACAATTACAGATTACATGATCACAGATTACAATGATGTATCTAGGGTTTGAGGTTGCGAGGAAATTCGCACTTTGAAAACACATTACTCAGCATATGAGAGGAATGACGAGATCGCTTGTCTAGGAAGTTTCTAAATTTGTGTCTCCTTGTTCCTCAATTTGGTAAGAAAGATTCGTCAATTTAAATAGCCGCTGTGGCCCAAGAAATAGAATGCTGATCTTCCAACAAAGTGATCGAGCTTCGAATCCCAGTGGAGGCTAATTGATACGAATTCTGCTCCTGGCCTGCATCGGGATGTAAAATATGTTATGTAAAATATCCTAAGTAGTAAACAGATAATAGGCTAGAATCCCTTTGTCAGGATAACAGTGGGAGAGTTTTGCTGTTCAGGTTTGTTGATAACCTGATCAACATCATACAAGATGCATACAAAAATGCCTCATACAGCACTGAAATCAGGAACGATTATTATAAATTGCCATTCTACATTAAATGTCAAATTAAAATGAAGAATAAATTAAGGAANCCAACAAAGTGATCGAGCTTCGAATCCCAGTGGAGGCTAATTGATACGAATTAATTCTGCTCCTGGCCTGCATCGGGATGTAAAATAGGTTATGTGAAATATCCTAAGTAGTAAACAGATAATAGGCTAGAATCCCTTTGTCAGGATAACAGTGGGAGAGTTTTGCTGTTTTCTTCTCCAAGCATAACAACTGCAGTTTAGTTCCATCAAAAAGTCCTCCACGAAGAGTAGTTTGTCCCAATATTTGATTTAGAAGTTCCTTGGTCTTCTGGGGTTTGGTTTTAAATTACAAGGATACGGAGTTGAACATTGATAGTTGTAAAACAAAATTTGGTCGACTGTTCAACGAAGGCCTGTAACATAAAATATAAATTTAAATGGCTCAAAAACTGATCGAATACACAAACTAGTTGGCCGCTCTGTTCAAGCGGTATAGCTTTGTAGCGTGGAAATAAGATGTACAAATCCGGCCTTAACCCTGGATGTATTTTTCATGCTGAAGTGTCCTATTTGTTTTCTGAATTCTTCTATCTGTCTATCGACTACTGACACAGTTCCCCGAATTCAAGCATCACTGGTTGCTGACAGTAAGCGGGTGTGTGACCGCTTTGATCAGCCTGCATAGGGACCGAGGGCGCACGGCATCGAACCTTGTTAACCTGTTCTACCATAAAGAGCTCGACTGCCCGCTCAGGTCGATGGGCTACCAAAGCAGGGGAACCATAACCTCTGCAGAGGATCAAAATTGCGATGGCATGTCTTCGGATCATTCTCAGGGATGTTTCCCTGACCGTCGCCAATAGCTCATTGTGCAGCTCTAGCGCGACGTAAATTAACAACAACAACAACAACTAAAATTCCTTAATGCTATTAATCTTCTATAAAGGTCAACCCACTTCCCACTCTGCAATAAGCAGCAAGATGGTTTATCCGAAATAAAAACATACATCGCGATCTCAACATAGATTCTTTAGATCAACATATTGCAAAGCTAAATTTCAGATTTTTTGAAAAAACCATAAACTGTGACACCGCAGGATTTAACAAAATTTTTACTTTTGAAAACTTAAGAGAAGACATAAACCTCAGGCCGATGGCAGCTTTCTTTAGTAGTGACGTAATTTTATACAAACGAACGTCAGTCATCATCATCTGAAGATTCACTTAGAAATTTACTTGTGGTAAAGAAAACAGTGTGAATGTTATGAGGTGGTGTGTACCTGCATAGTTGTCTAAAAACACGTCGAAAAGCGATGGACGAGGTTTATTTCGGATGCATAAGGAATATGCACAAATTGTTTTGTTGGAGACTTTTAATAAAGGGTAAGTGGACATGCTTTTCAGTTGAATTTTCCAATTTAGTGTTAAATACTTCACTTCCGACTTACTTTAATGAGCTATAAGTATTCATTTAAAAAGAACGTAGCTAAATTGTTCAAATAAAACGAAGAATTGTATATTGTTTAAGAAACAGGAACGCCGCTCTGTTCACCTTAATGTTACATTTTGTGATGCTGTCTAAAAACTATAGGACTTACAAACTTTAAATTGCGAAAGTGTAGATAAACAAGTACAAAGAAATGTAGTAAAATAACTTATAATTCGGTTATTAGTACGAGTTATTATCAACTTATTGTAAAACACCAGGCAAGCTAATCTACAGCACGCTGAAATGAAACTACAGAGTTGAAATTTGAGATTTCATTTTCATTTCTGAACCCAATTAGAATTTTTTTTTCAAACTTTAAATTTTTCTGAAGGTTATTAAGTGTTTTTCAAGTGTTATCAACAAGTAAATTTAGTATTAATTGGAAATGGACAAATTAGGTTGTTACGAAAAGAGTTTAAAATTTAAAGTTTAACTTAAACTTAAAATTACTTAAACTTATCAACTTAAAATTTAAACTTTAAAGTTTTTTCCATACCTTTTCCATTTAGAGTATTCGACATACCTTTTTGTTAATCTACTGTGATGTATTTTATTTTTTAATTAAAGGCTGATTCGAATCTTATGTAAGTCAAAAATTTGATTTTTTAACTGATTGATTATTTAAAATTTAGCGTCTGGCAAGTTCAGAAAATTGGCTTCTTATATTAAAACAAGTCTACTGTTATTTTCAATCAGTGAAGCGGATGAAGTTTTTTAGTTAAATAATATCTGACCTCTTCAGTTTTTTGGGATTATTTAGTAAACCATTTGACCATTAACGTTCAATCAATTACCGTAAAATTATGGTAATAAACAGCAACCAGTTGTTTTCACTATTTTAATTAGAATTGAAACGTATTCCCGAATTGAAACGTACTGGTTCATACATTTAGTTTGTTTACGTTAAGAACTTACTCCGACGCAAAGTCTGAGACCGTCTACTGCTATGGAAACAAGAATAGCGCATTTCAAGAAGGATAGCAGCTCTACTCTCTTATACAATAAACTGAAGAAAATGATTGAAACTTTATCTCGCTGCCCTGTCCTAGACAATGACCCAACACCCCTACTTGAAATAGTTATACCTCGTTACCATAGTCACCGCCACGGGTCCAGACGAATAGCTGCTCTGCAAAAATCTCTTTTATGTTTAACCATTACTTGGTGCAAAGTTTCTAATTGCACCATAATTTGGATAAATGAAAAATTATTTTATTTAGGTTGCGTTATAAATTGGTAAATATGATCAAGAAATGCGTTTATGGCGCAATCGATCGCACTAAACTTCCGTACTATGATCGGCACGAGCTTTAACCGTGACCGATAACTTATTTTGTAGCTGTTGATAAGATGAACGATTTTGTTGAAGCTTGTTATCTCATGCAAGTTGTCTTTGAAATTGTCTTTGCAAGCTGAAATTTATTTTTTAAGAGGTTTTACATATATTTCAACGGGAAACCTTTTTATCAGGTTTCGAAATTAACGTAAGATAACATTCTTAACTTGAAGATGATGCACACCTGCAAACATAAATTCCTATTTTTGTTAAGAGTTATTAATTAAAATTATATATTTATTACAAATTGATTTCTTGTTTTAAAAATCTTCTGATATTATCATAATTTATCTGAACTGGCTTTAAATAATTTCTATTTAGTTGTGCATCCCCAAAACGTATAATTTGAATAAGAAGTTAAATAGGTAAAAAGTTAGATTTAAGCAGAGAAATTGGTTCACGCATGGGACTTAACATTTTTATTTATAACGTAAGAAAAAAAAGTTTCCTAAAGTAAAAAAGTATGATATATTCTCCTTTCCATTCGGTTTTTACTGCTTTTGATGAAAAATAAAAGTAGGAACTTAGATGATAAATCTTGCAAGAACGCATTTTCAGAAAGTGTCTTTTTTCTTTGTGTGTGCTGAATAGTAGAATACAGTTCTGAATAGTAGTTTCTATTTCTTTTAAGCCTAACTGTAAAAGAAGCCTGTAAGAAATCTATTTTAGAGTTTCAAATTAAGTTACGCGTTAATATTAAAATTTAGTTTAAATGTGTTCCAGTTTGTCTAGAACAGTTTTTATAATCGTACGTTACAAAGGAAAAAAAAGAAAATTCTGAAATACAGAAAGCATTACGGCAACCTTGTCTCGGAATTTTCTTTTTAGTGTCACGGAAATGTTTGTACTAAAAACCTTTTTTCAATAAAGCAAAAATATTGCAGTTTCAAATCTTTATCCCTAAAGGAATTAAAAATTATTTTTAAAGTTGTTTTTAAAAAAAGTATTGTCACTAAAGGTCCATCATGACGTATTAGCTGACGTCACACTAGCGTTAGGATCAAATTGCATTGTCCATTAAAATTTCATGACAAGGTGGATTTTAGATGAGCATGCGAGACGTTGCGAAAAGAAATTTTATAATTACCCAGATTTAAGGTCACTTTGAGACTAGCTTTATGAAAGGATTTTTACAATTGAAAACCGTAAGACAACCACGATTAAAGGTTTTTATATAGGTTGTTTTCCAAAGTTTTGGATGAGGGTAATGTGAGTAGAATAGAGCCGATTATCGCAGATCTTGTTTTAAGATTAGAAGGTTTACACATAAACTGCATAAAAAAAACCTTTTTAGGTTTACATTGAAAGGTTTTTGCTGAGTAGAAATATACCTTATTTTACTAGACTTTTCCTCCATTTTAACCTATCTGGAAAGTTTTTTTAAGTCAAAAATGTAGCATCCGTAGCAATTTTATCTGCAAAGCGTTTAGAAATGTTTCTATTTACATAAATTTAAAATATATACTAATTATTGTTAAATCTGAACTTCATTATCTCGCAGTATAGACACGGTTACCAGTAGAGCACAGAAGTCAAGCATCACTGTCTGCGGTCAGTAAACGGGTGGGTGACCACTTTAATCAGTCAGCGTACACTGTAAAAAAACTCGGTGAATGTTTAACCAATACTGGTGCAAAATTTCTAGTCGCACCATAAATTGGTTAAATGAAAAATTGTTTTTATTTCGGTTGGACCATAAATCGGTAAATACGATCGAGAAATACATTCATGGCGCAATCGATTGCACCAAACTTTCGTACTATGAGAGGCGCAAACTTTAATTGCGACCGATAACTTATTTTGTAGCTGTTGACAAGATGAACGATTTTGTTGAAGCTTGCTATCTCATGAAAGTTGTCTTTGAAATTGTCTTTGCGAGTTGAAATTAATTTTTTTAAAAGTTGTCTGATGTTGTTGACTAATGGCGGATTTTGTCGTCGAAGTTTGCTATCATCTCATGCAAATTGTCTAATTCTTTTGCAGGTAAGAAAACTTTTCTTATTTGCAATAATTACCGTTCAATTATTTGCAATAATTGCAGTTCACAGCAACTTTAAAAATTTTGTTGAGTGTTCTGAAAGAGTTGGTTTCAAATTTTTTCTGGGAAACTATATTCGTTGTCAGAATAATTAAATATTTATAAATACATATATTAGCTCTTTTTCAGTAAATAAGGAGATACATCTATTTTATGCTCACAGAAAGTGTAATAATAGTGACAAATGAAAGGTAATTGTAAGCAGCATAGCTTTCCGTCAAATTTACTGCTGGTGAAAATTTTCTAGGTCCGTGTTTTAATTACATTCTACAGAACAAATAGAAATTATAATAGTGAGTACTTTCTGTTAAGATTAAAACTTTTTATCAATATCTGTGCTTATGTTTTGATTTTCACGTTTTATAGTGCTCATTTTCGTTTGTAATGTCACATAATTAAAAGAATGTTTATCAGTGCATTCTTAAATGCTTTTGTAGTAAAATTTTCAAATTGAATTATACTCCGTTTCTCATCAAGCCGTTGTCATGGAAACTAGGATTTTTAAGTTGGTCGGGTGCACACGGTAGGAAAGGAAGTACCAATATTGGCTTTAACGAAACAAAGCGCTACATTTTTTTAATCGTCAAGAATGTTACTGAAATTTTGAACAAAGTACCGACAAGAAAAAGAATTTTTTATAACATTTAGAAATAAGCTGATTTCTTATTGTGATTTAAACAAATTTCTTAATGTTTAAGTAAAGGAAAAAAATTTTGAATGAAGCAAAATATGATTTAAAAAGTTAATAAATACTTTTTTAAAATTAAATCTAAATAAACAAATACTTAGATGCTGATGAATACTTTGCTTTAGATAATTATTTTTCTATGTGATAGTATTTTTTGTAGATTATTTTTGATTTTGTATAGTATTTTTTTTATATATTAAGCCCACATTAGTATTTTGTGTGTGGGGGGGGGAGGAGTCAACATCAATTCGAATGTTTTTATTGATCATGAAAAAGGTCATGTATTTATAATGCTTAGTTTTTTTAAAAACATAATAATTTTTTTGGAAAGTGTTTTTTTAATTATAAAAGTTTTTTTTAATTCTGAAATATGTTTCTGTGAAACAAAAGGGAATTTAGCAAAAAAGGTAATCTTCACAAACAGTATACATCTGGAGTCTTATAAACCATCCATATGAATAGACACTAATCATTTTTAATTGTGATAAATCATACTTTAGATAATTATCTCCCTTTATTGATTGGCTTTGTTGAGATATAACCAGAACTAATGACAAAGTGTAGCAGACAGCTTTAACCATTGTTTAAGTAGAGGACGTTAAGAAACAAACAGAAGCCATATTGTTTTGTGGCAGTCCAATCTAGTAGAGACAGCTTTAAAAATAATTGTTAAGTTACTCTTTTAGTTTAGTTCTGCTGATAACAAAAGAAATCTGCTTGGTTTATATTCTGAATGACACGAATTTAGGTAACTTTTTTTCCTTCCTAACGCTAAATTGCTCAAAGAAGTCATTTTGACTGCTTTTTAATTTCAATCAGAAAAACAATGATGTATATAATGACACAATTATTTAGAATTTTGTGACTTTTTGTACAATATATAACTTTTTTTTATTGTTAATATTTACTAATAACTAGATATATAACTGTAAATAGTATGAAAAATATAAAAAATTATATTTAAACAAATTTCTTTACTCATTAGTTACTTTCATAATCCAGTCCTTTTGACTGCTTTTGGGCAATCTAGGTAGCTTCAGTCTTGTGTTTAAAACTAACAATTTAAATTACTTCTTTTGACTAGCTAAATTACTAGCTATTACTACTTAAATTTGACTAACTATGTTAGCTAAGACATCTGAACAATATGGACTAGCTTAGACATGATTTTTATGGGTTGCAGAGCCCAGGATACTTTCTAGTCAAACTAGCAAGGAACAAAAATGTAAAGAAAAAAACATAAATTAGAATAAAATATCTAATTTTTGACAAAAGTTTGGAGTTTACATTCTAAGATAATAAGTTGTGGAAAACTGGTAACTTTTATAGATTGCAATAGGACTTGTTTAAAGCGAGGGTCTCGGAAAAATATTCTTTAAATCGGGTCTCGCTCGCTAGATCGAAATTCAAACTCAGCGCTATAAAAATTAAACATAAGAACAGTTAACGTGAATTGCTTCATTTTACTTAATTTAATTACATATCGTAATTTTTTTCTCCTTTATCTGCGATAGTTTTATAATTTCGATTTTTTCCTTTCTCTTACGGATACTCCTGCGGTGACATGGATCCTGAAGACACGGTTCTCAGTAGAACACCGAAGTAAAGCTTTTAGCACTTTTTTTTTAAAGACCCTTTCTTCTTGCCACAGTCTGAAATGAATGGACAACTTGTCATCTGTTCATATTGTGACAAAAGGAAGTAACTAATTGATAACAGAGTTTATAGGCAAAACAAATATTTGCCACAATTTCGTTCCAAATTTTGATTTTTCAGCGTGGTACCTTTTGCACGAAGAGACGTTTAGAACTCTTAATGAAATAAAACCGATAAAACCTCTTTCCTGGCACCGAATATAAAAAAATTTAAATAAAAAAAAATTAAAACTAAGCAAGTAAAAAAAAAATGAATGATTAAAAAATTTAAAACTAAATAACTAAATAAAAAATTTAAAACAAAACAAATAAAAAAATTAAAACAAAATAAATAAAAAATTTAAAAATAAATAACAAATTTTGATGCAAATATTTACATAGAAATCGAAACAGTTGAGAGGAGAATCATCCATTTGTCTCGATTGAAATAATACCCTTTCGCAAACTTTTAAAAATATGCTCTTTTGATATAAATAAATTACACTGTCTGGGTTCCGCAAAGGTACGCAGTAATTTTAATGTATCCCTTAAGATTATGTTATAAAATATATTTTAGATAAGAGTTTAACATATTATAACTGCTGAAACTATACTTTTAAAATAGATATTTCTTTTAGACAAAAATACATCTGGCAGATACAATAACTTCCAGTTTTTGTATCAACTTCATAAAACATTATTTCGAGATATTTTTTCTTATATAAACATTAAGTTGATTGAAACTTTCAGTTTCTGTATTAATTTCATTTTTCTGGCGTTGAACTTGGGTCAATTAATGTAATGAATGAGTGGAATGATATTCTGAGGAGAAATACTTTCTCTACTAAAACAGTACTTATAAATTTTTTTTTGTTGTACCGAAACATGAAGTTGCTTAATATATCAACTTCATATTTCTAGCGTTTCACACAGTGCTTGGAACAATTAAAAAAGCAGATGATAAATAATATTTCTGCTTAAACAGTATTTTTGTACAGAAACACGAAGTTAATTGATATCAGTGAACTCTCGCTACTGCGATATCCAATACAGCAATAACTCCCTTTATTACGATAATGTTTCGTGGTCCCGAAGAACTTGCATATGAATTAATGTAATCTCATTATTACGATATTCTTTGAAGCAAATTAACCCCTATAAAACGATTTTTTTTTTCAAATTTCAACCTTATTTATTCCATTTATTGTAAAAATTCTTATTTTATCATTTGCCGTTTTTCCATCTTTTCTGATAAAAGAAGACTCACTGCCGACCACCCCAAGATCTTCCGTACTTAGAATCGCCTCCCTCATCTCTTCAGAAGTCACAGGTGTCATTTCCTTCATGTTAAAAGCTGATCATGAGTCACAAATGACCACAAAGCATCATCGCATTAACACCTGAAAGATAATTTTTTTCTGTGGAGGTTGGGTGGAGCACCATGGAGAGCCATCCCCTCCGCAGAGGATCAAAATTGTGATGACATGTCTTCGGATCATCCTCCGGGATGTTTCTCAGACCGTCGCCAATAGCCCATTGTGCAGCTCTAGTGTGACGCAAATTAACAACAATATATTTATTTGGTCCCCAAAATATTATTGTAGCGAGGTTTTACGTATCACATTAACTTCTTGCTTCTGAATCAACTTTATTTTTCCGTGGTTTACATTGTGTTTAGGAATGAAATAGACACAACTTAAATGAAACTTTGAATGCAAATAAATTTATTAAGAATAACAGAACAGGTCACGAGGCAGCACAACCGCTAAGAAAGAGTAAAACATCTGATAGATATCAACAGGTTTTCCATTAAAATACTTTTTTTTTTCTCTCTCTCAACAACAACGGATGTTTACACTCACTGAAACAAAATTCACACAAACGCAAGTGTTGATTTTTTGAAAGCTTCACAAACACCCAAAATGATAGACATCGATTCAAAAGACTGGAAAAATATGTACAAAGCGAACTCATTTGATGGGAGGAAGTTACTTTAAAATTGGTGTGCATTTTATTTATTTTGTTTGATATGGTGCAACCAGGTTATTGATAATTCGTTCGGAAATTTAACTGTGATCCTTACTTTTCCATCTTAGAAAGAGGGCAGCAAATGAGTTAGAATAAAATTAAAAGGCATCCATTTTTTGTTACATTATAAAGTATACTTGTTATATAACCCTGATAGGAAAAGGTTTCCTATTTTATAAAGAAGAGTTACTACGATTTACCATTTTATTACTCGCTGATTTTTCATTTTCATTCTTCATTTTTTCAAGTCTTCTATAAAAAAAATTATGTTACTATTATTCAATTTTTATAATTATTGATTCAATGAAATCTTTTTAAAATCATTTGGTGGTCTATTTTTTTTAATGTTATGTTTCACAATCAACAATTTCGTAATGCAATTATTATAGTTATGAAATTATTATAGTTTAAACTGAAACGGATTTTTCCATATTTTTTACTTTGTTGATTATTTTATAAAACTTTTTCAAGTTTGATGGGTTTTTAAAATTTTATAAGTGAAATAAATTTTGAGAAGAAAAGTATAATAATTTCTTCTAAGATTGTTATTGAGAAAGACATAAAGTACCCAATCTTTAGTTAAGGCACTTATAATTACCGCCACTTGTATATTACAGATTTTTTTGAGGAAAGCCTCTTTTGTCCTTTTTTTTCGCGTCAAATAATGCAAGTGTTATTAAAGCAATATATTGCTACAATTTGATAGTTATCGAAACTTTGAGCTGAATAAATTGTCAAATTGCTAAGAAGTCGTGCTAAATAGTCTAATGAGAAATTCAAAAAATCTTTAAAAACTTAATATTTAAAAATAAAAGTTATGCAAAATACGATTCTGTTAAAATATAATTAGGTATTATGATTACGTGAACTTCTTATAGCACAGTTTTAAATATTAATCAATATCAGTGATATTCTTGCATTCCGTTCAGGATGTTTTTAAAATAGAGTACTATATTATAACTACAAACTATATGTATTATCCAAAAATATAAATAAATAATAAAGTTAAAAGCATCCTAATGTATTGCTTTAAGTTCACTTTGTTTTCTTCCTCATAACAAACCTATTGCTCATTTTCTGTCTTTTAAAAATAGTTTTAAATAGAAAACTCTCAAGACCAAGTAAACTAGAAGTAATATGGTTAAAATATGTTGCGCAATATATTACTGAAATGTTTATTAAGATTATTGCTGAATTATCTATAAAGAATATTACTGAAAGCAGTAACAGAGTAATTAAGGAAAATTATTAACAAAACTAGTATCGCTCAAAACAGTATTGATGAATGGTAATAAAAATATATACAGCCGAACCTCGTAATAGTGAACATGGTTTATAATGAACTCCCGGGTATAGTGAACGAATTATTCGCTCCCGGGCCTTACTGTGCACATATAATATTTTTTGTGGATATAGTGAACCAAACGACGAGAGGAAATTGGGTATTAGGAACTTTTTTTTGTCCTCGAGTGATTTTTTTTTAATTTTTTGGTAATTCTGAAATATCTACACCAATTTTTAAAACCTTCTATTGAGCGGAAAGTAGCCATAAGCATATCTTTTCTTGTTTGCTTCTATCTCAATTTCTCATCCCCAAATTCTTTCTAAGTAAGACGATGAGTAATAAAAAATGAAAGGTAACACATTTTTGTCACTACATATTGTTTTTTAACTTTTGTATTTGTTTTTATGGGTCATTTATTTAAATAATGTGTAATAAAAAGGGAGCAGTTCGAAAAAATTAAAATTGTTTGCAGTACAGATATAGCGAACTCCCGGTTATAGTGAACTCTTGAAGGTTCATTATAGCGGGGTTTAACTGTATAAAAAAGTTTTCAGAGCGACACAATAACTTAAGTTGGCAAGAAAACTTTGCATTGGTTGGCCTCTTTCTCAATTTCATTTCGAATTCGTTAGAGTGCAGAAGATATGGGATTGAAGTAATAATAGATCGAGCAGTTATTCACGTTGACTATGCCAAGTTATTAATTGAGCATTTATCCACCGTGAAGCGATAGTATTTTCAGCGCCAAAGCAGCTTAAGTTCCGTCTCTTGAAAGGTAGTATTGCTGTAGAAGAATTATTATTTCATCATTTTCCCCCCTCTTGTTATGAACTGAAAAGGGTAGCAAGGTAGTGCGAGGTAGAACTATGAATTAAACCATCTACTTGAGAAAGGAGGTCTTCTACAAAAAACAAACAAATGTTTTATTTGCCCCATTGCTGGAACAAGCCGGCCCGTTCGCACCGGCAGTTGGTGCCCCATAGATTGCATCGGCAAGAGGAGTTTGCGCAGCAGTCGTTGGGTTTGCCGTCACAGCCACCTCCTCGTCGAATGCATGCCCGTCTAAAAAAAGGAATAAAATGTTAATACCTAGCGATTGTACGTACGCAATTAATTAAAAAAAAAATTTAAAAATTTGGTTCGCTACAGCAATGTTCCCCAACCTTTTTATCACTGCGGACCTGACAACGTTTGATAATTTTACCACGGCCCGCAGGGGGGGGGTGCGTTGATTGTTTATATTTTAGATAATTTT